>NC_050573.1:116603153-116605653 GCF_011100635.1 Trichosurus vulpecula | reverse complement strand
ACAGATTGACCTTCAGTAAAAAATATCCTATGATCTTCTTTATACATCCCATTAGGGGCCAAAGAAAGCTTTGTGACAACCCCTAGAATTATTTTTTCCATACCCCATCTCCCATCCCTGGGGGAAGGGAGTTCTTCTCCCTTTTATCCCACCATAGATCCCAAGCAAAGGCCTTTCCTGTTTAGGGGTGATAACTTCCACAGATGCTTCGGAAGAGATGGCTAGCAGTCAGCACACCTCACTTCTAGTCCTTGCTCTATCAGTAATGACCTGTGTGTACTAGAGCCAGTTACTTCTTTAGCCCTCAGCAGCCTCATCTGTAAAATGGAAAGACTGAATTAGATTATCTGCCCTCAGTGAAGTCCCCAAAGGGCCCTCTTTCAACTGCTTAACAAGCTTTAAAGAAAAGCCGAACTGAGAGGAGTTACAACCTACCTATTAATCTCTGGCTGTTATATGCCCTAACCATTCTCAATTTCTGTGATTCTGGAAGTATTTCCTCTGTATAGGATGCTTCAGACAGCTGCCTAATCTTCTCTCCAAAGCTCTGTCTTTTTCAATTCTGTTCTAATTCCTCTGATGCTATCAAGAAGAAAACCTCAATTATAACATAATGTAACAATAGCACCTCTATTTAACACCAGAGATGCTCAGGACCTTTCCATAGACTTGAGAGGACCTTACAATGAATAGTAAGTACCAGTGACTAGGAAAACATAGAACCTATGATGGGTTGTCAGGAGAGCCAGGGAACATTCAAAGTAGGAGAATCTGAATCACCGAATCAATAGGTTTTACCGAATGTGCAAGGTGAAAAGTGATAAAGAGGGTGAGGGGAGTTAAAGCTAGAGGGTGAAGCAGATAAAGGGCTAGGCCTGGGGTCAGGAAGATTTTAAGTTCAAATCTGGCCTCAGACACTTTAGACCCCAATTTTTTCAAAAAAGGGTGTGTCTCATACATGGGGAAATACAGTACATTAGGGTCCCTGTACACATGTGACAGCTAGATGGTGATGAGGCCAGAGTCGGGAGGGTAGGTTCAAATGTGAAAGAATTCACTAAGACCTTCTCTTTAGCCAATGGGAGCTTTATTGATGCAAAAGCAGCAGGCCTGAGATTTAGCAAGGAGCTAAACAAAGGTACTGATGTAGGGAAAGAACCAGACTTATATAGACAAAAAGCTATACAGCCTGTGGGGTGATTTTAGGGTTTCTTATGGCAGTTGGAGATTTAGGGATGAGGAAGATGGATGACACAAGATAAGAGACACAAGTAATTTTATGACCTGGGATGGGGGGGAGGGGGTGGTGAGGGGAGGAAGACAAGGAATTTTATGGTCCAGGATAAGGGGGAGGTTTTATGGTAACTCAAGATAAGGGGAAGAGACTCCAGGGCGCCTTCAGGTTAGAGAGTAAACTAGGGGCTTCACAAAGTGAACTATTAATTTTAGCTCTTAGGGCACTGTTTGTATCCACATCAGGTGGCACAGTGGATAGAGTGTTGGATCCGGAGTCAGGAAACCTGAATTCAAATCTAGCCTCAGAAACTTACTAGCCATATGACCCTGGCCAAGTCACTGCTCCCTTGTTGCCTCAGTTTCCTCATTTGTAAAATGGACTTGAGAAGGAAATGGCAAACCACTCCAGTATCTTTGCCGTGAAATCCCCAAATGGCAAGAGTTAGAAACAATTAATCAACAGCTCCCAATCTCAACTGGATTCCTCATGATATAAGAGGAAGCAAGGCAGGCCTCTGCCATGTTGGGCAGATATCTTGGGGCAAACTAATGGATAGACATGGTATATCAGTAAGGCAAGATTCATGATATCAGTGGTGACCATGAATATGCCTGTATAGTTTGGACTCGCAAAGTATAAGAGACTCTCTGTATAGAAGGCAGAAGAAGTAGAACATTTATTCAGACACCAGAGGATCAAATCCCGGAACCAATAACCCCAGTTCAACATAGCAGTAATTGTATCCCAAAACCAGTAAGTCCACCTCAATGTAACAGCAAGAAGAAATACAGTATAAGAGCCAAGCCATCCTGTAACCTTCCCTTCTGCTAGGGCCTTCCTGTAAACACTCACTCACGAATCCTAACTGTCTGCTTGCCTGCGTGCTCTCTGCCCACAGTCCTGAAAGCCCTTGCAGTTCTCAAAGCCCTTGCAGTTCTCTCTCTGTCTCTCCATCTCTGCATCTCTTCCAGTTCTCCATCTCTCTTACAATTCTCTCTTCTTCTCACAGTTCTGTCTTCTTCATAGCTCTCTCTACTCTTCATCTTCTTCTCCTCACAGCTTTCTAGTCTCCATAGCTATCTAGTCTGAGCTTCATGGCGACCCATAGGGTATATATACTCTGTTTAGGCCTGGAGCTTAACACCTAGTAGCAAATGGGTGTGGGCCTGCCTACAAGCAAGCCGCTCCTAATCAAGCTTCCTTTAACTAGCTCCACCTGAGGCCTATTGAATGAGTGGGGAAGACCTCTGATCACATTAGCAC
>NC_050573.1:115265520-115350553 GCF_011100635.1 Trichosurus vulpecula | reverse complement strand
TTTGCACCTAGGTCTTCTGACTCCAAACCCAGCACTCTTTCTACTACATTGCCCTACATTGGTATGATTTACACAGCAGAACATATAGAGTGAGGGACAAAGCAAGATGTCAGGTCAGGACTATATCCCTTGGGGCCAAAGGTCAATGCAAGATTTACAGAGCAAGGGGCAGCTATGTTGATACTTTAAAAAAACAATACAGATGAAAACAGAACCTAGTTGAAGGATTTTTTTTTGATCTAAGAGCATGTGATATTTTGAAGATGATTCATAAAGGAAATCAGCAGACATCACTGTATTGTTTTCATTGTAGTGGCCAAAGTATGATTTTTAAAAAATATTTTTGTTATAAACTTAATAATCATGAACAAAGCAAATAATCAAATAAATCAACCAAATAAGGAGTAAAAGCTTATCTAAAATCCTTAGCATTTAAACAGGGTAGAACAAATCAATTAACAAACAATAAACAAAAATTACTTTTTTTCTGTATCCTTTTCCAGAACTGTCTGAATATCCTCTTCCTTCCTTCTTTCCTTCCTTCCTTCCCTCCCTCCCTTCCTCCCCTCCCTCCCTTCCTTCCTTCCTTCCTTCCTTCCTTCCTTCCTTCCTTCCCTCCCTCCCTTCCTTCCTCCCTCCCTCCCTTCCTTTCCTCCATCTGTCCCTCCCTTTTTCCCTCCCTTCCTTCCCTCCCTCCCTTCCTTCCTCCCTCCCTCCCTTCCTTTCCTTCATCTGTCCCTCCCTTTTTCCCTCCCTTCCTTCCCTCCCTCCCTTCTTCCTTCCTTCCTTCCTTCCTTCTTTCCTCCCTCCTTCCCTTTCTTCCTTCCTTCCTTCCTTCCTTCCTTCCTTCCTTCCTTCCTTCCTTCCTTCCTTCCTTCTTCCCTTCCTTCCTCCCTCCCTTCCTTCCTTCCTTCCTCCCTCCCTTCCTTCCTTCCTCCCTCCCTTCCTTCCTTTCCTCCATCTGTCCCTCCCTTTTTCCCTCCCTTCCTTCCCTCCCTCCCTCCCTTCCTCCCTCCCACCCTTCTTCCTTTCTTCGTTCCTTCCTTCCTTCCTTCCTTCCTTCCTTCCTTCCTTCCTTCCCTCCCTCCCTTCCTTCCTTCCTTCTTTCCTTCCTTCCTTCCCTCCCTCCCTTCCTCCCCTCCCTTCCTTCCTTCCTTCCTTCCTTCCTTCCTTCCTTCCTTCCTTCCTTCCTTCCTTCCTTCCTTCCTTCCTTTCTCCCTCCCTTCCTCCATCCCTCTTTTCCTCCCTCCCTCCCTTCTTTCCCTCCCTCCCTCCCTCCCTCCCTCCCTTCCTTCCTTCCTTCCTTCCTTCCTTCCTTCCTTCCTTCCTTCCTTCCTTCCTTCCTTCCTTCCTTCCTTCCTTCCTTCCTTCCTTCCTCCCTTCCTCCCTGTCTAGATTGCCTGGTATTACAAAAAGAGCCAAGCAGGAGCCAAGCAGAGAGCTCAGGCTGGAGAATCTTCCAGTTTTCATCCACCTTCTTGCACTTACTTGCTGTGTGGTCCTGACAAGTTACAGATGGTCTCAATTTTAAGAATAGTTTCCTAATCTATCAAATGAGGACAATTATACCTTTCCCATCTACCTCACAGAGTTGTTAAAAGGAGATAATAGACACGAAGGGACTTTAAAAAGTTAAAAGCACGATGTAAAAACAAATCCATTGTGGGATGGAAGGAGCACTGGATTTAGAGTCAGAGCTTGGCTTCATATACCAACTCTGTGGCTTGCTCCTTGTTTGACCTTGGTCAAGTCATTTCCCCTTTGTGGGCTGTAGCTCATCATCAATAAAATGAGGGGCTTGGACTGAATGATCTCTAAGTTTCTTTTGAGCTCTAAGTCTGTGATTCTAGTATCCTCTGATGTAATACATGAAAATCCAGATCTGCAAAAGTAGCAAAAAGGGTGGGAAAGAGCAGTCAGTGGTCCAGGAGTCTGGAGACCAGGGATCAAACTCTAACTCTTGCCTGGAGGATCTGCCAGGTTCACGTTCAGGAAGTGACTTTCCCTTCTACACCTCAGTTTTCTTGTTTGGAAAATGAAGTAGCTGGACTAAATCCTTTTAAAGGTTCCTTTTAGCTCTAAATTTTCTGATTCCAAATCTAGCTTGACTCATAGTTGTTACAACCCTGGACCAGTCACTAAATCCCTCTGAGTCTCAATTTCCCTATTTGTGAAATGAGTCTGATGGACTAGATCACTTCTAAGATTTTGTCCAGTTCTAAAGTTCTTAGATTCTAACTTAAATAGGAGCTACTTTGAATGTGAGAACGTTCTGTTGATGAAGATAGGCTACTCAACTAATTTATAGTCTTTGAGAGTTCCCTGAGGCCCCAGAGAAGCTAGGGACTTGCCCATGGTCACACAGCCAGTATGTGTCTGAGGCAGGATTCAAACCCAAGTCTTCTCACCTCCAAAGCCATCCCTTTAATATGGATGCACTATAAAGTACCTCAAGCCAGGTAGATCCCCCTGTACATATAAAATGCTAGATTTATAACCATTTCATTAAATCACAACCTTTCAGGGATACTATCCTGGGGTGCTGGGGGGTACACCTCTTCTTTGTGTCATTCTATTCTATTTTAAGTTGAGATCATCATAATAGTAATAGCTCACTTTTCCACACGCTTTACAATGCCCCCCTCCCAACAACCCTGTAGGATAGGTAAGACGAGCACCATTACCCCCATTGTATAGATGTGGAAGCTTAGCCTCAGTGATGTAAAGTGACTTGGCCAAGGTCACACATCCAGTAAATGCCAAGGACTCAAACCCAGGTCTCAACTCTACATTCAGTAGTCCTGCTCCCTTATAATTATGTTAGCCTATGCCTCAAGGCCCCAAAGATAGTATTGTAAAGTGTTAAGGAAGTAAACCCTCCAGTTCTTAGATCTCTGGTTTTGTCTTATTCTCAATCATAATTAGTGTTAAAGTAATTGTCATTGTACCAATCACTTACGATTTGATAGGCTTCGAAGGTGGCCCTCAATTGTTTGTAGTTCCTCTTTGCCAGGACTTCATTGAAAGCCAACTCATCTGTGCCCCAACGACCTTCCCCTGCCTTAAAAGGTCAAAGATCAACATTTTGTTAAAAACCCTCTTTAAGAAGCCTGAAAGTGCTTTTTTTAACACCAAATCTCACTTGAAAGAAATTATATGCACAGACTAGAGATGTTTCACTTATGCACTTTAAGCTACTAACAGAGGCTAATAAAGGCATGATATAAATGGAAAATAATTATCATTTATTGTATTAGAATGAAAGGCCTATATATAAATGAGCACATTTTAATTTAAAGATACGAGTACATTTTCATTTCTCAGATAATGTAATTACTTCCCGAGTAATTAAAGCCACCTCTCCCATGCAATGAGAATAATATTAAGTGGTAAATCAAAAAAGAAAAAGAAAGTCTGAGCCTGGTACATTTTCACACTTACATCATAGAGATCTTTAGCATCCTGACCGGCTAGATCTTTATCAACATAGTCTCCTTCATCTCGGTCAGCCTACAAGAAGAGAAACATTGTCAATTACAGTTGCTAGGTGACCCTGGGAAATCGGAGGAAAAGTAAGAGGTCTGGGGGATTCTCTATAGTCTGGTGGGAAGGTCTGACCCAACGTCTCTTTGACTCTTACAATCCTGTGGGAAAACCCACAACTATTGCTCTTTGCTGCCATCTGTTGGGTACTGTGATAACAGCAAAGTTAGTTGAACCAACAAGTAGAATTTGTGTGAAAGTCGTGTGTGTGTGTGTGTGTGTGTGTGTGTGAACTCAGTTGTAGTTTCTTAACATGGCATTGATTCCAGGGCTGGAAGGGGACCTGAGGAGACTACTTTGTCTATCCTCTTGCCGGAAACTGTTTTTCCTCAAGAATGTCAACCTCTCTTTAAAATGGCTCTAGTCAGAGAGCACAGAGAGGAACGAAGGTCTTCCGAAGGACTGACCTGAACTCTCTTTACATCAGCTTGTGTCTTTTCTTTCTTGTTCTCTTCTGCCAGTCTATCACTATAGAGGGATCAGGACTTGGGCTCGAGAGGGATGGGGTTCAATCATAAAACAAAGGGGATACATAAGGCTTGCAAAGACATGCTGTAGTGGTTGTGATGTGAATCAATGGATTGTCTATTTGGTTGGATGTCCAGTGAGGAGGACTGTGTGTTCCCATAGTGCACATTCTGAATGCCCTGTGTTGGACATTGAACAGCTGGCTTTTGTTGCCAGAGGTTTTTTGCTTCATTTTTTATGGGACCAGTCAATAGGTGAATCCGATTCCTTCCCTTGGTTAAATCCTGGCTAAGAAAGTTCAATCTCATATACCTTTCTTATCCTTTCAATCTTGCCACCTCCTGGTACCTTCTCTGAGTTGCTCATGGCTTTGGTTTCTACCTCCTCTACTTTTTTTGCTGCCCTCTAACCTGCTTGGCTACTTAGCTTTGCCAGTGCTGAATTCCTCTTATAACTCCATTCCCTAGAATGTTTTCATTGAAGTGCATCAAGGAGGCCATTAAGTGGAGGTTTTTATCTGGAATTACAGATGGTAACTTCTGGACTCACCAATTATTTCCTCTAAACCTCAATAGCCCAATAGATCTGTCATCTCCTCAATGTGACTTCTCCCTCCAAAGATGCAGCATACAACCCATCCATGCCTGTTCATCTTGTCCAATTCTTCCCCATGTCCTTCCATAAATTTACCAAAGAGAGCCCACCTAACATTCTGGGGACCGTCTGTATAGTCTCTTGACATTATGTGGGCAGCAATGGGCCATGTGAGATGTCCTCTTGCTATCCCTCCTTCTCACTGTGTGATTGGCCCATCATTTCCACCTCTGACATTTAATAACCTTATGATCATGGGCAAATCACTGAACCTTTCTGAGCCTTAGGCTTAAGACTTACCTATTAAACTGTCGTGTATATTGACACACTCAATATTTGAAATCTCAGTATTATAAAACACTAATTTTTCTCAAGGAATTAACTAGCTGAACATTTTAAAAAATTTGTCATCTCCCAGACATTTCTCTGCTTGTCTTCCAACTTTCACCATAAAATCTTGGTGCTTAGAGATGGTTGTTGTTGTTCAGTTGTGTCTGACTCTCTGTGACCCTGTGGACCACAGCACATCTCTATTGTTTATAGGGTTTTCTTGGAGAAGATACTGAAGTGGTTTGCCATTACCTTCTCCAGTGGATTAAGGCAAACAGAGATTAAGTGATTTCACACAACTATTAAGTGTCTGAAGCCAGATTTGAACTCGGGTCTTTCTGACTCCAGACGTAAGGCTCTATTCACTGAACCACCCAGCTGCCTATAGCCCCAATATAAAACAAGAAAGAAAAATCCCTGTTGTCTTACCTGTAACAAGGACATGAGAATCTTTTTAAAGTTTCCACTTGTGTCGCCCTTGACATCAGATTCAAGGTTACTGTCAAATACTATTAGAAAAGAAAAGGAGGGAAAAAGTTTTCTCTTCCAGGCAGACTGTGAAAGGACCATACCTTTTCCAGACTAGATGGGATCATAAGAAAATGTGACTTACGCCTTTGGTATGCCTCTTTTATGGCTCTGATTTCCTAGAGAGAGGGAATAAAAATAAACATGTCAACATAAGGTCAATGTGCAATGGACTCTAAAGGGAGGCAGATGCACAGAGAACAGAGATGCGCTCCCTTTTGCAGGCTGCTTGATGCCATCAGTTATTCAACCATCAAAAATTCATACTTTTGTAGTTTGAAAGGATCTATCCAATCCCCTCATTTTATAGATGAGAAAATTGAGGCCCAGAAGAGTTAAGTGTCTTGCCCGAAGTCAAACAGGTCATAAGTGGATCATCAGATGAGATTTCATATGTAAAGTACTTTGTAAACCTTAAAGTGCTATATAAATATTAGCTATTCTTTTTATTTTTAAGTAACAGAGAACTGGTATTTCAATTAGTGTCCTCTGATGCCAAATTCAGAGCCCCCCCCCTTTTTTTTACTGTGCTGTGCTATCAGGGGTACAGATCTCTGGGCAAATCACTTTGCTGAATGACATACGAGGCAGGGTTCTACTTCGCCCCCAACGTTTTTAAGCAGCAAAATCTGGTTAAAATCGACACCAAGGACAGCAGCGCAGGAAGAAGGCAGAGAGATTGTGGTTTAGGGTGTGAAAACATGGCCATTGGGGGCTGGTGGCTTTGTCTTGGTGAGGGGAAGGAGTGGGAGATTTTCTTGCTTACAAATAGCATTTGTTGATCAGATTCTATTATGTTCGTGATGTTTGTCCTTCCCTCTCATCTTCCTTCTCCTCTTCTCAGCTCCCCCCTCCTCATTGTCTTTGACCTTTTCCTCCCTGACTTCCCAGACATGCCAAACGCCAAGGATGACTCTGCCCCTAGTCACTTTGTTTTCATCAGATCTAATCGGCTAAAAGTGTGGGAGCAGCCATAGGCCTAGAACCCGAAATAAACTGGGCCAGACCTAAAATACATCAAAGAGACTATGGCCAAATAAGACTTGCGGTGGACAGAAAATCAACCTGGGAGCCGGCAAGATTCGGGTTCAAGTCATGCCTCTGACACATACAGGTTGTATGACGCTGGATAAATAAGTGCTCTAGGCCGGAGTCTTCAAATTCAAATAGAATCAGGTCCCTATGGGGAGCATGATGACTTAGAAAACCACAAATTAACATTATCTGTGCTTCGTTGCATTTTTATTTTATTTTGTTAAACATTTCCCATTTCCCATTTTAATCTGGTTTGGACTGTTTGACCCTGCTCTAAACAACTCTCTAATCCTGTACTTTACTGTATAGAGGCTGTTTTCCCATCCAGAAGACTTCCCTATATTACTGGAATCATAGGTCTAGTTCCTATCCCAAATACTAATGACTCTTAATTATTAGTCATCAATTAATAATTAGTCCAGGCATTATCTCTTTGGTTTCTATTCCTCCTGGCTGCCAGATGCCTATGACTCTTGCAAACCTGAAAAAGGCAAAAGAAAGTCTGTGTGGACTTTTGGATGGATGTGTGCGCTACGCTGGGCCTTGAGTCACACTCTGGGCAAAGTGATCATTTTGTGGAAGAAAAGAAGTACTGGCTGTGAGGAAATGACTGTCGTATGAAAAATAAGGCATCAACAAAATCTTGAAAGATGCAACAGGAAAGCCTAGGTGATGCAGTGGATAGAGCATTGGCCCTGGATTCAGGAGGACTTGAAGTTCAAATCCAGTTTTAGACACTTGCTAGCTGTATGACCCTAAGCAAGTCACTTAATCCCAGTTGTCTCCAAAGAAAAAATGAAATAAAAAGTAAAAGATAAAAACTTATCTTTTGGGTTGGAAAAATATTTGCAACTATAGAACATGGATATTTGATGAAACCTTATTTATAACCACATAGCTTGGGCAAGTGCTTCTATTGCCATGCATCTTTCATGACCATTTTATAATTAATAATAATAACATCTCTCATCTTTATGGTCCTTCAAGGTTTAGAAAGCACCTTCCTCACAACAGCCCTGTCAGGTGGGTAGCACAGGGATTATTACCCTTCTTTTGCAATTGAAGAAACTGAGCTTGTTATGGTTGAAAGGGCACAGCAGCCAGAAGCAGAGGACCCGAGTCCAAAGCTGGGCTTCCTTACTATGTGCTTGATATCGCACAAGTCATTTAATCACTATCAACCTCAGTTTTGCCCTCTATAAAATGAAGGAGTTAGGCTAGCTGATTTCTAAGGTTCCCTTCTAGCTCTAAATCAAGATCCTATGACCTGACCATGGTCACACAGCTTTAACAAGTCAGCTAGTAAAGAGATGAGGATGGCTTGATTCTAAGAACAGGGCTTTTCCTGCTATATCTTATCTTGAGATAATTCTTGATGTTTTGATAGACCTGTGATTTCATCTGTGTGGGCATGCCTCTCAGATGCCACCACAGATGAAGACCCCTCTTCATCTGCTCATTTTGTTTAACTCTTATCTTTATCTTTCTGTAAAATTGTCTATAAATTATCTATTTAATATGTTGGAGGACTTCTTCCTTCTTCCTTCCTTATATCCTTCTATCCTTACATCCTTCTATCCTTCCTTCCTTCCTTCCTTCCTCCTTCCCTTCTTTCCTTTCTTCCTTCCTTCCTTCTTTCCTTCCCTCCTTCCTCCCTCCCTTCCTCCCTTCCTCTTTCCTTCCTTCTCTCCATTTTCCTTCCTTCCTTCCTTCCTTCCTTCCTTCCTTCCTTCCTTCCTTCCTTTCTTCCTTCCTTCCTCCCTTTCTTCCTTCCTTTATTTATTTTTAACAGATTTGTGATTTTATTGACATAGGGAACTCCTGATGAAGACATTCTCTCTATCAATGAAAGCTGACACCTGCTTTGCAACTTATATTGTCTGGGAGCCCTGAGATGTTAAACAACTTGCCTAGTGTTACTATCCTGGGAATACCAGTATAACACTTAGGGGTACTTCTGTTGTCTCTCATTTGTTCCACAAGACTGGTATTGTCAGACAGCATGTGCTAGGATGCAGGAGGATAAATTAAGACAAGAGATACTTGGGACAGCTAGGTGGCTCAGTGAGTAGAGCACCAGCCCTGGAGTCAGGAGGAGCTGAGTTCTAATCTGGCCTCAGACACTCGACACACTAGCTGTGTGACCTTGGGCGAGTCACCTAACCCCAATTCCCCTGCCTTCTGCCCTCCAAAAAGGAAAAAAAAAGACAAGAGATATTAAAATGTACCTTTATATCCCAATTGATTTAAGGCAGGACAATAATGGAATTAGCCCAAGGATTCAGGAGACTTCCTTGATTAATGGAACAAATCTCCAAAGAAGTACAGGCTGCCAGCCACCAGAGGGAGTGTCTGCTCTCACATAAATCCTTTGAGGTAGGGGCTTCTGCCCCATCAGGATGTTTACCCTCCTTTTGTGAGTGGGGGAAAAAAAGCTCTGGGTCTTGTCAATCACATTAAGTTTTTCCTTGGTGGAAAATTCATAAGCAGAAGAAAAGATTCACGTAGTAATAACATACTTGCACTTTCCTCACAACAATTGAGTCAGCTAGGGAGAGTATAAATATTATTAGCCTTGTATTATAGATGAAGAAACTGAGGTTCCAAGAGGTCAAGTGACTTACCAATGATCATACCCCTGATAAATTATATGACCTTAGTCAAGTCTCCTCTCTCTGGGCCTCAGTTTTCTCATCTGTCAAATGAGGGAGTTGGACTAAATGGCCTCTTAGGTCTAAAGCTATGTTCCTAGGATCCATTCATGTCTCCTGACTCCAAGTCCATTGTTATTTCTACTACGCCAATGAAGAGCTACTGCCAAATGAAGCACTTAGGCTTTCAAATTAAAAGGTTATATACAACCACAGAATCTTAGAGTGAGAAGCAATACCAGAGCCCAGTTTGTTCAACTCCTTATTCCATGTATGAATCCCCACTATCCCTCTCCCCACACAACAGTAGTGACCTGGTCTAGCTGCCACTGTTACTTCAAGTACACCTGAAGTATTTGAACACAGAAATTTACACCCCAGAATAGTTAAGTGATGAGGGCCCACCAAAAGTAAAGAGGAGTTTCTGGCTTCTTTGCTTTGCTCTGCAGAATCTCCAAGTTGTAAGGGACCTTAGAGGCCGCAAAGTACAACCCTTACTGGACAGGAATCTCCTCTGTAGCAAGTGTTCCTTCAGCCCTCCCTTGAAGATCTCCATTTAGGGTAACTTAACTGCCTTCAGAGGCAGCCCATTTCACTTTTGGATGGCTTTGATTATTAGGGAGCTTTTGCTGACATTAAGCCTAAATTTGCCTCTGTAACTTCTACTCATTGTTCCTACCTCTGCCCACTGGAGCCAAGCCGAGTAAGTCAATCCTGTTTTTGGAGGCCAATCATTCAAAGAGATTATGACAGTTATTATGAACTGCATTACCACACTCATTCTGGGCATCATGGCTCAGGGTAGCCTGTGATAGCTTTTTGCTTGGTTGTGTCATACCATTAACTCCTATTGAGTTTGAATGCCACTAAAACCTCTAAATATTTTTCATATGAACTTTTGTCTGGCCACAGCTCCTGTATTCAAGATTTTTAAAATATTTTAGTTGATTGTGAAGTCAATTAAAAAAATTTTAATGTAAATCTTTGCCTTTATCACCATTAATTTTTATATTTTATGCTTGGTTTGTCATCCTAGATAGCTGAGATCTTTTTGGATCCAGACCCTTTCATCCAGCATATTTACTACCTCTCAAAGCATTGTGCCATCTACAAATTAAAGAAAAATACCACATGCTTTTTATTTTTTCGTACAAGTAATTGCTAAAAATCTTGAGCACGGTACCAAGGACAGATCCCTAGGTCATTCCCCTATCTCTCTTCCTAGATATTGACTCATTTATGACTACTCTTTGGATCTGTCCATCCAATTAATTCCAAATCCACTTGACTTTGCCTTTGTCTAGCCTACATCTCCCTAGTTATCTACAAGCATAGCAAGAGAAACATCATCAAATGCTAAGTATACTACGTCTCCCAATATAATAATCCTGTCCCTAAAAAGAAAGAAGGTTAATGTGGCATGACCTATTTTTGCAAAATTTATTCTATTTCTTTGTGATCTCCACTTTCCTTTCTAGATGTTTACTAAGCATTTTTAAATAATGTATTGTAGAATTTTACCAGGAATCAGCATCAAATTCACTGGCCTGTAAATTAGTTATTTCGCTATCTTCTCTCAAAAAAAAGAGGCACATTTGCCTTTTTGTAGTCCTGTGACACTTATGTCACTCTCTATGCCCTTTCAAAGGTCACTTGTGGAGACTCAGCAATGACATCTGCTAGTTTTTTCTTCACTATATAAGGATGTAGTTCACCTGGACCTGGTGTCTTAAACTCATTGAGGGGTAAATATGTATTCTTTTGTTATCTCCTCATGACCTTCTCTAGTACATTAAAAATATGACCTAATTTATAAGGATTTTATATATTCATGACTCCCCAGGAATACATGACCCTGTGCTATTTCACATTTTTATCAATGTCTTAGATAAAGACATAGGTGACATCCTCAGCAATGTGTAGATGACACAAAGCTGCAAGGAATCACTAATTCTTAGAATGAAAGTTTGGGACACAAAAGGGTTCTTGACAGATTGGAGCAATGGGATGAATCTAATGAGATGAGATTCCATAGGACTAAATGTAAAAGTCTTATACTTGGATACAAGAAAATTATCTTTACAAAGATAAGATTAAGGAGTCATGGAGAGACAGCAGTGTTAGTGGGCTGCAAACCCAATATGAGTAAATAGTATAATGTGGTAGCCAAAAAAGGTAATCCAGTCTTGGGCCGCATTAAGAGGGGCATAACTTCTAGGAATAGGGAAGTGACATTACCACCATACTCTACCTTCTTCAAACCTCATCTGGAGTTCTATGTTCAGTCCTGGGTGCTATGGTTTAAGAAGGACATTGATAAGCCTGAGACTGTCTCAAGGGTGGCAATTGGGATGATGAAAGGCCTGAAGTCCATGTCATATGAGCATCATTTGAAGGAAGTGGGCATATTTAGCTTGGAGAAGATAAGACTAGGGGGGAATGACATAATTCAATCAGTCATCAAAAAGCATGTATTAAGCCTCTACTATGTGCTGGGCACTGTGCTACTATGTTGCTGTGACACAATCACTATCCATAGGTATTTGAAGGGCTGTTATATAGAAGGGAGATTAGATTTGTTCTATTTGGCCCCAGAGGACAGAATCAGGGGCAATAGGTAGACGTTTCAAAGGAGTCTGATGTCAGAAAAATCTTCCTAGTATTCTTGCTGTTCCAAAGAGGGAATGGTCTGCTTAGAGACTTAGGGGTTCTCCTTCCTTGGAGGTCTTCAAACAGAGGCTAGATGGCCACTTGGAGTATGTTATAGTGGGGGTTCTTTTCACACAGAGGTTGGACTAGGTAGCCTCAGCAAGGGTTCAGGGGATGATTGGTGAGAGCTGACTGTTAAATTTTCAGTGTTAGCATTTACACTTCAGAGACTGGTAAATGTTACAAATCAGGGCTTGCTTTGTTATTTTGTTACTTCTAGACTTAATAAAATGTTAATCATACAGATTAAATTGAAAATTGTGTCTTGGGCATCCCTTTCCCCCGCCCCCCCCCAGCTGACTGTTAAACATTTACTGATACACTCTTGCCTCTGAGGATCCTTCCAAATTTGAAATTCTCTGTTATTGTGATTATGTCATTTATCATGTAAAGTGGGCCATATTAACACTAGGGTGAATCCATTGGAAAGATGAGCTTCTTTCCAGACTTCGTTTTGGGTCATTTTCATTGTGGGAGTCTCCTCTCCTAGAGCTCTGAGTAGTATCTTAAGGCAGATTCTATACCACCAGGAGAAAATGTCTTCGTCCTTCCTCTTAGCGGAGTCTTTGGGAGAAGTCATGTGACCATGGTTCTAACCTTATTGGTTCTGGTGCAGAGAATCTCGATCAACACAGATTCGTTGGTCCCAATGCCTTTCATGGCCTTCTTTAGCTCCCTGGCGCTGTATTCACTTGGGAGATCCAGAAGGGCTAAGGCTGTCTTCTCAAAATTCCCACTGAGCTCACTCTTCAGCACGTTTTCCAGGTCCTACAAGAACATACAAGGTCAATGTAAGAGGGGGATATGTGTCCATTTTCCTTTTTAGTATTCTACTTTAAAAATTCAATGTCAAGAAGTCAGGTGACCTCAGTGTCTACAGGCAATCTCTCATGGATACATGGACCAAAACCTAAAGAAGGATATTGCAAGTAGGAAAACTATTGATCTTCATAGGATCATAGATATAAAGCCAGCATGGACCATATTGTCCAATTCCCTTGTTTTATAGACTGAGGCCCTAAAAGTTTAAGTGACTTGCCTAAAGCCACACAGGTAGTAAGTATCAGAGACAGGATTTGAATCCAAGTCCTTTGATCCCAGAGGCAGAATTTTTTCTACCATAGTACACTACCTCTCAGAGGTGTTTGGAGAGAGTCTAAGTGAATTTTCCCAAGGTCCTTCAATTAATTAAAGAGGAGCCAGGGTTAGTACCTACATCTTCTGACCCCATCCAAGGCTCTTGTCACTCCACCATATTTACTCCTTAAATGACTCTAATACAAAGTTTAAAAAAAAAGCAGAAAGTGAAATGAGAGATAAAAACAAAGTACTCCAGGAGTTCAAAGAAGCAAGAGATTATCTTGGCCTTTGGAAGGAGTGGGGAGGTGGGAGGACAGTGTTCACAGAAGACTTTGGAAAGTAGGTGGGGTTTGAGTTGGACCTTGAAGGAAGAGTATGAATTGATCATCTGAAGTTAGAGGTTAAGGAAGGAAAGATATTATTCTAGGACAAGTGGAAGCCAAGACACCAAGGTAAGAAAGTACAAGGACTGTTCTGGTAAAAAGTGAGTCACTTAGTTTGTCTTGAATATAGGAAAGTCAAAGATAAAGAAGGTATAGGTTGGTGTCAAATCTTGAGAAATAACTGCTGGAGAAAAGTAAAAGAAAAAATAAGTAAAGGAGAAAGCAGAAAAATAACAGCAGACATAAGAACTAAGAAACTCACAGCACTCTGGGACCCTTTAGCGTAGGGGCAAAGAACCATACACACTTCTATAGCTCTTGAGGGTATCACTTCCTTATGAAACCACACCATCCAATACCAAAATAATAGTTCATATTTACATAGCCATCTCTCTTTTTTTGTCTATTGAATTCCTACCTTAAAATTCCAACTCAAATGCCAACTATGAAGTGTTATAGTGGAAAGAATACTAAATCTGAAGTCAGAGGAGCATGAGTAGATCCAAAATATTAAGCTCCATGTACAGAAGTTGGTCCATTTGCAAATCACTGATCCATCTGCGAATTGGCAGATGGAATTTGCTGGCTTTTAAAGAAAAATAAACCCTTCTATTCCAGGCTTTGTAAAAATGAAGTCAATATTAAAAAAAAACAAACCTTAAAGGAGCTTAAGAACAGTCAAGTCCAAGACAGCGATAACAACAACAAGTTACTAAAATAATCTAACAGTTTTGAGAAATCAATAAAAGGTGTGTTAAAATAATTTCATTATTTTTCAGTATTCTGAATAAGGAAGAGTAGGGAAATTTAAGGTCCAAAGGGATGCCAAAGAACAATAACAAATGTTCATTAAACCGATACTATATATACTTTTAAAGGAGATAAAAATTTTGATAAAACAGCCCATGCTTTGTTGGAAATGAGTCTAATAAGAAGAGCGTGAGTGTGGGAGTTTGTGTGATCGCCATATGTACAGTGCCATACACCTTGAGATTACCTTGCCATACTCAGCCTTGTATTTCTCCTTTATTTGCTGTCTCTGGCCTGCCGTTCTGCTTGACAAGACTTCAATGATGGCAGCTTCGTCAGTTCCTAAGATACAAAGGAGAGAAAAGAAGCCTAATTGGACAAGAAAGGGGCTTTATTTTGTCCAAGCAGGGGAAAATCAGCACAAGCTGCTTCTCGGCAAAGTTACAGCCTCTAAATCAAGTGTGCAGTAGAGCCCAGATTGAGCTCAAAACTTTGCTTTCCTGTAGTTGACATGCATTGACTCAAAAATTGCATTTTCAACTCGATTCCTTCCACAGATATTTATTGCATGTCTTCTCTGTGTGAATCCCCTGATGGATAGACACTACAGAAGATATGAGATGAATCAGAGAAGCAGCAGTGGATTACTAGACTAGATATCAGAAAACCTGGAATGAAATCCTGTTTTACTCAACTAACTCTTGGTCTCTTCACATTTATGGACCTCAATTTACTTGTCTTTGATATGAGAGAATTGGACCCATAGACCACTTCCAACTCTAATAGCTCATTTCCAAGAATAAGTATTATTGTCATTATTTTGTAGAAGAGTAAACTGAGGCGAAATGATATGCTTAGGGTCGTATAACTAGAAAGCGTCAGGGCCAAGGCTTGAAACCAGGTTTCTTATGTCTAAGTCAAGGTTCTTTCAGTTCCATGATTTTGCCTCTCTCAGTTGTAAGATGCTATGCTCAAGACATAGGCTCCACCCAACCAGTTGCCAAAGCTTATCTATTATACCTCCACCATATTTTTCACATCTTTCTTGTCCTTTTTTATTATCACTGATACCACCCTAGGTTAGGCTCTCATTGCCTCTCACCTAGATTAGCCTTCTGGTTGGTGTCTGTCTCCAGTGTCTCCCTTCTACATTTTATCCTTCACACTAATGTTAAGGTAATCATCTTAAGTCATTGATCTAATCATATCCTTTTCCTACTCAAAAGCTTACAATGGCTCTCCATTACATGATAGTCAAGGTCCTCCATGGTCTGGCTCCAATTTTCCTTTCCAATTTTATTTCATACTACTTCCTTTAATATATTCTATTTTCCAGATAAAGTGAACTACTAGCTATTCCCCATGCCCTTCCCACTCTTTCCCACCTACGATGTATTTGTGTATGCGAAGAAAGGATCAGAGTCTAAGAGATAGAATGCTGGACTTGGAGTCGGGAAGACCCAAGTTCAAATCCTGACTCGGTTAGTTGGATGACCCCAGGCTATTTGCTTAACCTCTCAGCCTCAGTTTTTCATCTGTAAAATGGGAATTTTAAAAATCAGTCAATAAACATTTACTAATCACCTACTGTGTGCCAGTCACTGTGTTTAGGAAGAAAAAAAGAAGCAAAAGATAGTCCCTGGCCTCAAGGAGCTCGTAAACTAATGAGAGGAACAACAAGCAGAGAAATATGTACAAAAAGGCCACATACAAGATAAATAGGAAATCATGAAAAGGAGGAAGACACTAGAATTGAGGGATTGGGAAAGGTTTAGTTGGGATTTGAAGGAAGTCAGGGAGGTCAGTAGGCAGAAAGGAGGGGGAAAGAGCATTCTAGGTATGGGGGACAGCCAGAGAAAATGCCAAGAGCCAAGAGATGCAGCATCTTGCTCATGG
This sequence comes from Trichosurus vulpecula, assembly GCF_011100635.1. Classification (NCBI taxonomy): domain Eukaryota; kingdom Metazoa; phylum Chordata; class Mammalia; order Diprotodontia; family Phalangeridae; genus Trichosurus; species Trichosurus vulpecula. The sequence continues at coordinate 115,334,586 of NC_050573.1, read as the reverse complement.
AACAGCCAGGAGGCCGGTGCCACTGCATCGAAGATACCTGTGTAGGGGATGGGGGTGGGGTGGGGGTTGGGTAAGGTGTGAGAAGACTGGTGGTGGTAGTGTAGAGAAGGTAGGTTATGAAAGGTTTTGAACGCCAACGGAAGATTTTGTATTTGATCCTGGAGGCAATGGGGAGCCAAAGGAATTTAATGAGAAGGAGGGTAACATGGTTGGCCTTAGCTCAGGTGCTAAAAGCATCTACCTCACAAGGCTGCTGTGAAGATCAAATGAATTCATCTTCGTAAAATGCTCTGCCACCTTTAAGCAGTGTGTGTGTGTGTGAGTGTGCGTGTGTTAGACATTCCCAGAGGCAGATAACTATTGTTGTTTAGTTGTGTCTGACTCTTTGTGACCCTATGTGGGGTTTTCTTGGCAAAGCTACTGGACTGGTTTGTCATTTCCTTCTCCAGCTCATTTTACATATGAGGAAACTGAGGAAATTGATTTGCCCAGGGCCATACATACAAGCTAGTAAGTGTCTGATGCCAGACTTGAACTTGGGAAGATGAGTCTTCCTGACTCCAGGCCCAATCCTCTATCCACTATGCCACCTAACTGCCAAGAAGCAGATAGAATAAGGGGTAAATAAGGAAGAGTTTTAATTTGAGAAAAAAAGGTGCAAATTCAAAGAAAAATGTCCTGTTTGAGGATTAGGAGAATGAGAATAGGTAAGGATTAGCTCCACTGTAGGCCATGGCCAGAGCTAGTCCTACACATAGGCAGAATAGATAGATGTCTAATGTGGCATGGTTTGAAAGGTGCTGAAATGTCTCCCTGCCCCCATGTGTATCCCTTATTGGCTCTGTTATGGTCACTGAAACTTATACCATTAGACCCATAATGTTTTCAGAGCTAAAAGGGACCATGGACGTCATCAGAGTCAAAGCTTTCACTTTCCAGATGAATATACTGAGGTTGAGAGAGGTTAATTGATTTTCCTAAGGTCACACAACTGGCTACAGGCAGAACCAGGTCTTCTATGTTGAATAATTAAATATTCATTGCATTATATAGGTTCCTTACAGGTTCATCTTCAGATAGGTTTAATGCTTTATAAAATATGAATACATTATTTGGAGAGTTAACATGTTAATCTAGAAGTCTCCAATCTATTAATTGCAGTAATCAATTGCAGGGCCATACCTATAGCCATGCTCCAGCCCTCTGTGGCCCATGGGTATTTTCTGTTGGAAGAGGCACTCTCATATGACTGATCTTTGGGCCCTTTGCCTTTCCCTCTGCTTCCCTTCACTAAAATTTGCTGGCAAAGCTTCATAAGGATCAGAGTAACTCTTTAGGACAAAAAGGTTGCATTCATTCTGCATTAACCCATTAGCTACCATCATTGTGAAATATTTGCTATTATATAGAACTCATCTGGCCAAAGAAAGAAAGAGCATCAGACATTGGGGAGATGCATTTTGATGGAGAGACCAAGGGCAATAAAAGTCTGCTCTGTATCAGTGGGAAGCTCTGGTGAGTTAGTGTACAATTCAACTGGACATTGTAGAGTGAATAGGAATCTCTCTTGCCCTGGCCCAGAAAGGAGGTGGTGAGCAAGAAGAAAAACCCATTTAATGAAGTGTGCAGCATCCTTTTGATAGGGTATAGTGGAAAGAACCCCGAATTAGGAGCCAAGACCCTGGATTCCAGTTTTTGGTACAAATAATCAAATGGCCTTGGGTAAGTCACTTATATACTTCAGTTTCCTTATCTATAAAAAGGTATCACCATCCTTCTAATCACTCAGGCTTGCAACCTTGGTGTCAACCTTGACTCTTCATCCCACTTACCCACATATCCAATCTGTAGCCACATCTTCACATCATCACTGGTTTGTGTCTCTTTCTTTCCGCCCCCATAGCCACCACCCCAGTTCAGGCCCTCATCATCTCTCACCTGGATGATTGAAATAGTCTTCTAACTGGGCTCCCAGTCTCCAGTCTAGCCCCACTACCATCCACCATGCATTCAGCTGCCAAAGCGATCTTCCTAAAGAGCTGATCTGATCATATTATCTCCTTAGTCAATAAATTCTACTGGCTCCCTATTACCTCTAGAATAAAATACAAAATAATTGGTTTGGCTTTAAATGCCCTTCAGAATCCGATCCCTTCCTTCTGGTCTTCTTGTACTTTACTCTTGTTTGGTCATTTTCAGGCATGTCCAACTCTTCATGAACCCCATTCGGGGTTTTCTTGGCAATGATACTGGTGGTTTGCTATTTCCTTCTCCAGCTCATTTCACAGAAGAAACTGAGGCAAACAGGGTTAAGTGACTTGCCCAGGATCACACAGCTAGTAAGTGTCTGAGGCCAGATTTGAACTTGGGAAGATGAAACTTCCTGACTCCAGACCCAGTCTTCTATCCACGCCATCCCCTACCTAAACTGGCCTCCTACATGATGTTCATTGCCCATGACACTCTGTCTCCTAACTCTGCTCTTAGCAATGGCAGATTCCCATGCCTGGAATGCTTTCCCTTCTCACCTCTGCTTCCTCTCTCCCACTCCACCACTTTCTAGTGAAAGCTTTCTCTCTGAGATTAACTTCTATTTACTATGTCAGTCTTGTATGAACATAGTTATTCATATTTTATCTCCTTCATTAGAATGGGAGCCCCCTGAAGACAGGCACCATGTTTTTGCCTTCTTTGTACCCCCAGTTCCTAGCACAGTGCCTGATATATAGTAAAGATTTAATAAATGCCCATTGACTGACTGACTGTATGAGATTACTATCCAGAACGATTCTTACGTACATCTACCTCTTCCTCTTCCAGAAAGGCCTGATTTAAAGAGGAATTATAAGGCCCGCCAAACTTTGTACTGTATGGGAAGGTGGGGTGGGGGAGAAGGTCCAAGTGGTCCTCAGATCAATGGGGCTATAAAAATGCCTGTGATGAAACAGCCTTCACAGCTGAGGTCCCGGCCATGTTCTGTGAAGCTTTTCCTACTCTCTAAATGTCTCACATCCCAGTGCTTCTGGGAAGTTGTCTCTCATCAGTCTTGCAAGTCCTCTGGGGGAACCCACAATCTCCAGCTTTCTTGATCTAGGTGAGGAATGAAAACTCTTCTTCAATTCAACAGACACAATAGAGTAAGAAAAAACTTTGCTAGGAAATTATGAAGGGAAGAAGAATCCACCACAAGAAGGCACAACGCTCAAGATGGTCAGGGTTTTGGAGACAAGGAATATATGTACACATATGTATATATACACACTATGCGTATATACACATATATACATACATGTATAATATACACAGTCATACACGAACATATTTGTTCCATTCTGACCCCATGCAATTAAGAGAAGAGTTTTGTTCATTCCTGAGATGGGAAGGCTGGTGAAATTTGGAAGACCCAGGGGCCAGGTTGGAATAGGTGGGAGCAAAACCAGTGATGGGGAAGTGAGTATCCCAGGAACTCTGTGGTATGGGCCCATAGGGAGTCCTCAAAGTACACAGTCCGGGGTTTAGCCGTGAATGCTGGTCCCTTCTTGACCAGATGCTTCTTTATAGGTATTTCCGTAGACCTCTCAGGTATGGTAGTGATGGGATTGCTGGATACGCTCAATGGATTAGGGGCCTCAAAGCTGGAGTGGATCTTAGTGATCAAGCCCTAATTTGAGAGATCAGAGGACAGACTCAGAGACAGTAAGTGACCTGTTCTAGCAGAGCTAGGATTCAAACCCAGGTCCTCTGATGGCAAAATCAGTGACCCTCTAATGACACCACAGTGGTCCTCAGGCCATGGTCCTAATGGAAATCCTGATCATGTAGTCTGTCCTATACATGAGTAGCCCAGGGAAATGAAGCCACAGCTCCAATCAGCCAGGTAGATGAGGAAAGAATGTGGCCCATGAATATAGCACTAAAAAAACAAAAAAACAAAACCCAACACTACATTTTCCAGAATTTCCTTCTTGAAGATCAATAGCAATTAAAAAAATAGCAAACCTGTCTGGAAATGGCTTAGAAATTGCCTGCAGGGAGGCTGGAAGCTGGATTAGATGACCTCTTAAACTCCATGATATGGTGCTTCTGATTTCCCTACAAGAAATGTTTCCACTTCCCAGGAAGGAGGATGATTTATTAAACAGTGACCTCATTTTACATTTCACGATGTATGTGTCATGCATCAGCAGTCCTTGCCTTGGAACAGTTTCTTATAAACATTTACAGTGGTTTGAGGTTCTGTGACCGGTCACCAGCCAATGGTTCTTGGAAATTAAAAAAAGGAAAAAACCCAAATCTTGACTGGACATTGAGGAACAATGACACAGTATGGCTCAAAACTGAAGTGATGATTAACCCCTTGAACTGCCAGAGGGCTCTGCTCACTTCGTAGCCCTGAGAAGTTCACTAGGGAAAAAAAACTGAGAAGGGACAGGGAGGAAATTGGTCAACTTTTTAATGGGATGGAGGTCATTGAGTTTGAAGGAAATGAAAAGGATCAATGTGTCCTTGAGACCACTGAAATCAGCTGTGGTTGCTTGGTCTTTGTTTCAAGCACTAAAAATTGTGGTTAGCCACAAACAATTACTTTCTGTTCAGCTAGACTTACAGTTCAAGCCTCAACACTGGATGGACAACAAAATAGCAAATCCTTTTTCTATTCCCAAACCACCACTGACTACCTCAAGTTCTGGGGCCTTTAGCTTCCCCTTCTGTAAAATGGGGACACTGGAAAGGTGAGTGAAATGATATATGGGAAACACTTGAGCTTCTTGTAATACTAGTTTTGTACATACACATATACAGATATACAGGTTCAAAATCTCTCTCTCTCTCATCTTTCTGTCTATCTAGCTCTCTAGCTATAAAGAAATATCAGGAACTCTTTATAATAATAATTTCATACATCATCAGATAGACACAAAAAGTATCTGGAGTTCCTTTTAATACTAACTTTATACAGTCACATTTATGAATAGACATATAGGTCCAGAATATATATCTTTGTTTTTTCCTTCCTTCCTTCCTTCCTTCCTTCCTTCCTTCCTTCCTTCCTTCCTCTCTTCCTTCTTTCCTTCCTTTCTTCCTCTTTCTTTCTGTCTAACTCTCTAGCTCTAGAGAAATACCTGGAACTCCATAATAATTTCATATATTTATGAGAAATGCATGAAAAATACTTGGAACTCCTTATAATATTAATTAATATGATTACATTTATGAATTGATATACAGCTCCAGAATATCTGTCTGTCTATCTGTCCCTCTGTCTCTCTCAGATAATACATGAGAAACACTAGGTGGTACAGCGGATAGAACACTGGTCCTGGAGTCAAGAAGACCCGAGTTGAGGATCCTGGGCAAGTCACTTAATCTTTGCCTCAGTTACCATCTCTGTAAAATGGGGACAATAACAGCACACAATAATCTTGCAGAGTTATTGTGAGGATTAAATGAGATAATTGCAAAGGGCTTAGCATGGTGCCTGGCACATAGCAAATGCTAAATAAATGTTATATTATTGTTGTAATTGTTGTAGTAAGAACTTTGTACACACAGATGAATAAGACCTATAATTTCATCAATGTGGGAAGCTTCCAGTGTGGCGACTCGCTGCTTGGATGCAGAGCTGTGATTAGTCTGTAATTTTGATTCTTCAGTGGTCTTCTTGGGCTCTGCGACCTTAAGGGAGGTCTTGTCTGTTGTTCCACTGCCAGCTGTGATGTTACTCCTTCTAATAATAACATCTCGTATTTGCATTATACTTAACGAAGCCCTTTGCAGCCATGATCTCATTTGAGTCTCCAGACAACCCTAGGAGAAATTCCTAGTACGAGTCTCATTCGTTATTGTTATTGTATAAATGGACAAAAGGCTAAGTGGCTTGCCCACAGCTAATGAGGGGAAGAACTGGGATCGCTGATTAAATACAGTGCTATCCCTAGAGGCACCCTCCTGTGCCTCCTGTATCTTCCTTCTTGCTTTTTGATTTGTCCTTCATAATGGATGCTAAGTATTGATGGTATGTGCATTTCCCAAACCAATCATGGTAGGGTTGGTTTTGGGATATTGGACTTGAGAAACAGAGCTTTTTAAAATTTTGTTATTATTATTATTTTAGTACAGATGAGGGTAGGTGACCTAGGGATTTTTGACGGGGACCATGGTGAACTGTCCGACAAAGGGCCTGTGACTTGGCAGGTCTTACTCTATAGAAAGCTTCTATTAACTATGAAAGACTTTAGAACTCTGATCAATGCGATGACAAGCCACAATTCCAGGTGCCTGAAGGTGAAATGTACTATCTACCTCCCGAAAGAGAGGGTAGAGAATGAGACCTATTTTTTGGACATGGCCAATGAGGGGAATTTTCTTTGCTCCACTATGTATATTTATCACTAGGATTTTCTCTTTCTTTTTGATTTGATTCGAGGAGGGGGAAGGGGAAGAAAAGAAATACTTATTAATTGAAGATAATAATAATTTTTAGTTTTAATAGTCTTTTAAAATTCGCACCTGAGAGATTAATCACATTTGTTATTGCTGCATCATCTTAAGTTTAGGCCGCATGATCCTGTGCTAGAAGGGTCTCGGAGATCACCTATTCCAACACACTCATTTTTATGGGAGAGCAAATGACTTGCCCAAGGTCACAGAGGACCTATGGGTAACAAATACTAGATTCAAGATCTGAATCTAGGTGTCCTTCAAGTTCTGTGGCTTTCCACTACACCGTGCTACCTTTTAATATGCTAATAGTATGAGCACATTAGTCAATCACTCACTCAGAAAACATTTATTAAACACCTACTGTTTGCCAGGCATTGTGCTGAGCCCTGAGGATTCAAAGAAAGGTGAAGCCAGACCCTGCTTATGCTTTATATTAGTTTGCCACCTAGAGGCAGTTAAGTGAGCAAGTACATGGTATTGAACTCAATCGCAAAAGAGGGCCACTAAATTGTACAAGAGGATCCCTGTGGGCCACGTAATAACTTAGTTTTAAAATGTAACAATTATTATCTTTTTATTGTATTTTCATTGAGTTTATTAAATATTCCCCAATTACATTTTGATCCTGTTCCAGTCTCTTTTGGGAGTGTTGTGGGCTGCATGTTTAACACCCCTGGTTTACTGGATGGGGAGATAGAATTGCAGTCAGGAAGACTTGGTTTAAAATCCAGCCTCACACATTTATTATGTATATGTATCTGGGAGAGTCAGCCTGTTTTCTCAACTGTAAAATGGGGATAATAATGTATCTACCTCTCAGGTGGGGCAGCTAGGTGAATAAAGTGCCGGGCCTGGAGTCAGGAAGACTCATCTTCCTGAGTTCAAATCTGGGCTCAGACACTTACTAGCTGTGTGACCCAGGGCAAGTCACTTAATTTTGTTTGCCTCAGTTTCCTCATCTGTAAAATGAGCTGGAAAAGGAAATGGTACACTACACTAACATCATTACCAAGAAAACCCCAAATGGGTCATGAAGAGTCAGATGTGACTGAACAACAACAACAGTCTCTCAGGAGTGTTGTGAGGATGAATGAGATCATATTTGTAAAATGTGTTGCAAATTTTAAAGTAGTATATAAATATTAATTATTAGTTACAATGTTAATTGTTGCTATGTAAATTATAATAATTAATAATTATAATTTACCATGACCTGCAAATAAATAAGACTGAGGGAATGGGGCACAGGACAGAAGAACGTAGGAAAAATCCAGAGTATGAAGGTCAAATGTTCGGGGGGGGTGTCTTAGGACAATACTGAAGCTTGAATTAGGGGATTCTCAATGGCTGATGGGAGGAGGGTGATGGAATGGGTTACTGGGAGGTATTATAGGAACATTTTATCTACTTTAAAATTGTAATTTGCCAGTCTGGTGACATAGCTTTGTCCCCTAGATGAAGCCTGAATACAGGGGTTCCACTGCTCCAACAGCTGCATGCTAGGGCAGATCTAATTCTCAACTCTGGCTCACATATCTACTTAAAAGTGAAACAACACAGGGAAGGAGGATCCTACAGATAGCCGATAGTGACCTGATTGAGGTAGAAGTGGATCGAGTGTGCCTAGGAGCTACCACAGCTGTTAGAAGTTGGATTTCACATCATGGGCTTGACCAAAGCTCCTACTCAGAGGACACCCAAGGAAGGAAGTGGTTTGTCTGGAAGCCTAGGTCTCCAAGTGACAGGATGTTTGTGGCTCTGAGATTTCACTTAGAAGGCAGCCTAGCTGAACAGGTGGTCCCTCCCATCAGCCCTGGCAGGCTGCTCACAGCTGCCCCTAGGGTTCCTGCAGAGGAAACCTATCACATGATGTCTAGACTCCTGGATGGTGCCTGGTACAATGGTGGAAGAGGTCAGTGTGGGCGTGGGAATGCTTTAGCCATGGTAGATGACAAAGCCTGATTTTTTGGGAATTGCTATCATATTTATATATTTCCATTAACTCTGTGCCCTGAAATGGATGGATTTTGTGCCAGGCACTGACAGGAATATGTTCATAGATATTTGAGTTTTCCATTTTCCTGCATTTCCTTTGGAATCTAGCCACAGCATTGGGTCAAGAACATCTCACTCCACTAGGCTCAGAGATGCCTTCGTATGACACCAGAGCAACCCCAAGGGTGTGGGTGATGAGGAAGGAATCCTCCACCATTAGAAGTGGCACAATTAATCCCAGCAAGAGAGAAGGGGTTAGCTACACTAAAACAAACAAATAAAAACCAAAAATAAATAAACTGTATATAGATAGCTCACATTTATGTAATACTTTAAGCCAGGGGTTCTTAGATTGACCTTATTTTAAAAAAATCTTGACAATTGTATTTCAATATGCTTGGTATTCTTTGTAATCCTCTGAATTTTATTTTATGCATTTAAAAAAGTATTCTGAGGAGACCACGGGTGTCCCCAGACTGCCAAAAGAGTCCCTGACACAACGGAGTTAAGGACCCCTACCTTAAGTTCTATATAACAACTCAATGAGTTAAGTAATTTGAGTATTACTATACTCGTATTCAGATGGTCTTATAGATAATCTATATTATATGCAATACATATGTGTAATGTATGATCACACGCAACGTGTTATAGCTAATGTAGGACATCACAATGTAACCTCTGTTGTTATACATATGTAACATGTATGTAACATTAATATGTAGCATATTATATGACAGTGATATGGTATATTAATATGTGTGTACATAATATATTAATACATTAAATAGAACACATATTATAGATAATTATATATTATATAAATTCAGTTATACCTAATTTAGCTTCAGAATGGTAAAGGGCCCAGATTGATCCAGCTGGTAAGTGCCAAGGGCTCAGATATAAATCCAGACTTCTTGAGCCCCAGACTAAGTTTACTATACCAGGATGCAGGCACATGCAAATAATTAACATGAACGTTGCCCTTTTGTGTTTTTGTTTTCCTTTAAAGTTTTCTCTTGCCACACATTTTAACTTGGTATCATAGGATTAAGAAGGAAAGAAACAAGCATTTATTGAACACCTACTATGTGCCAGGCACTGTGATAAGTGTTTTACAAACATTATCTCATTTGTTTTTCACAACTTTGGGAAGTAGGTGTTATTATTATCCCTTTTTTACAATTGAAGAAACTGAGGCAGGGAGCAGTTAACTTTCCAGGTTCACACAGCTGGTAAGCATCTGAGGCAGGATTTGAACTTAGGCCTTCCTAACTTCTGAACTAGTGCCACCTAGCAGCCTCTAGCAGGCATCTTAGAGAACTTTAGAGTTGGAAAGGACCTTAGATAATATTTATAATAATTTTCAGAGAAGGAAACCAAGGGAAGAGATTTGTCTGAGGCCACTCACATAACAAGTATCAGAGCAGAAATCTGAGCCCAAGTTCTCTGATAAACAGTAATATGGTATTGGCTCTATTCCCCACCTCTTTCTCATGAGGACCCACACAATTAGATTTGTTCTAGGCCTTGACCTTTCTAGGAATGGCCCTGGGGCTTCTCAGCCTCTTAGGAACAGTTCTACCTACATATAAGAGAAAATCTGATCCAAAGAGAGATTTCATTAGTGTACCCCAAAATGAAATATAACTTCACTACTGACCTCCCTGGCTTCCTCTAAGACCCAACTAAAATCCTACCTCCTAAAGGAAGCCTTCCTCAACCCCTCTTAACTCCAGTGCTTCCCCCCATTAATTATTTCCTATTTATCCTATATATACCTTGTTTGTATACATTTATCTGTGTATTGTTCCCCACTCCTCCCCATTAGATTGTAAGCCCCTTGAGGGAAGGGATTGTCTTTTGCCTCTTTTTGTATGCCCAGTGCTTAGCACAGTGCCTGGCACATAGTAGGTGCTTAATAAATGTTAATTGAGTTGGATTGAATTGAACATATGTAATATCAATTAAATTGGGACTTTCTTACTGTTTTAAAATGATTGTCTTTGATCGAGTCTTACTAGGTGCTAAGCCCCAGGCCCAAACCCCTATCTATTAGGTGCTAAGCCTATGTGGGTGTGAATTGGTAACTAAGGTGGGGCTCCAGGTGGGGCCAGTGAAGGGAGGTCTGATTATATCCAAGTAAGCCTCAAATCCCTAGCTTCTAGGTGCTAAGCCCATGTGGGCATGAAGCCCTCAAGGTCCTAGGGGGAGGTGTTAACTCCAGAGCCAATAGTAAGAGCTTAAGTCCTGGTAGCTCAGATGACGTTTGATGACCGCTAAAGAGTGCATAAAAAGAGAAGACAGAGCTATTTGCTTAGGGCTCTCACTCTTGGTGCCCTGCTGATGTGGAGACTCTGGCAGGGCAGCTGTAGTTAAGAGCCCTCCAGCTTGGCCGGATATTTGGACTTGGTTAAACTCTGGTAACTATGAATTGGGATTTGAATCAGACCAGGTCTGTCTGTTGATGTTTGTAATTTGTTTTGTATTTGCTCTGAAGTTCAGGGTGCTGGCTTTTCCCTCTGAACTAAGTGAATGATATTTGTATGCTGGATTAAAGTGGGATTGCTAACCCCTTAACGTTGCTTTCCTTAGTAAAGCAGATCAAAAGAACCTGGGCTTGCAGTGTTCTGTGAGCTGGTTGTTGTTGGTTTTACACACCCCCACAGCAGCTGCTAGCTGAATTGTTGAAACAACATATGACTTAACTTATATGTGTGACAAATTCCTCCACCACTTTCCAGATGTGCAGCCTTGAGTGAATTCCTTAACCTCTCTGATCCTCAGTTTTTCTCATCTGCAAAGGGAGCCTAATAGCCAACATTTACACTGCCTACCTGGGTGGGGGGGGGGCGGTCAGGGTCATTTCAAGGAGGGAAGGGCTTTGTCAATTTGTGGAGCCCTGAATACATGTGATCTATTTTTGGTTTGTGATCTCTAGGGAAGACAGCTAACTTGACTAGAAAAGAATGACCCCCGAGTGAAAAATGTTAGCTTCATGAGCTAAGAAGCGAATAGAAGCTAAATCATGGGGAATTCCTTCAAAATTGAAATGAACAATCATAAAGCAGCTTTCATACCCATCCCCTTGCAAGCCTGGTGCAGCCTCTTGGCATCTTCAGCAGCATCAAAGCCTTGGTGACTTGAAGAAGTGGCCTGAGAAAATAAGGGTAAAGAGTAAGTACAAAATAGAGTTCTTCTTCACTTGGTATGACTCCTGCTGAAATGGGGAGCTGGCTGGAAAGCCATCAGGCAGCCAGCCTGGGGAGCAACTGCCTTTGAAGTCAGGACCCACTAAATAACTTCTGCAATCTCTTAACCCCTCTGGGTCTCAGTTTCTTCATCTGTAAAGTAGGAGGGTTGGACCAGATGACTTCAAAGGTCTCTTCTAGTTCTAAATCTATGATTCTATTCCTAGAGTATTTCAAGACCTGACTGCAAGTACAATTATTCTTATTGTATAGCACACTTGCACAATTTGCAAACTTCTTTGGGTGGCAGATAGGTTAGACTAGAGATAGATTGATGATGTTTGGTTGCAGTGGGTCATGTGACAGCTGCCCCATATCCTTTGATGTCTGCAAGTGGCCTGTGGGCTATGTGTTGTGCAGGCTTGTTGTATAGGAAAGGAAACTGAGGTTAGTAGATTAGGCGAGATGGCCCCAAAATACAAAGGGCTTAAGTGAGAAAGCCCCTACTTGAACCCAAGTCTTCTGACTTTAAGTTGAGGACTCAGAATCACAGAATTTCAGAGTTGGGGGACTATATCTCTCCCCTCCACCACCCAAGAAACCTCTCTACAACATACCCAAGCAGTGGTTATGCAACCCTTGTTTGAAGACCACCAGTGTCAGGGAAGCCAGAGCTTCCCAAATCAGCCTTCTCCACACTGGCCTAGTTCTATTTATTAGAAATTTTTACCTGACATCAAGCTCAAATTTGCTTCTTTACATTTTCCACCCTAGGTTTTCCCTCAAGGCTGCAAAGAATAGGTCTACCATGAAAGCTATCCACCTGAGAGCCCTTTATATACTCCAAGAGTGCTACAAAGTCCCCCATTTCCTCTTCTCCATGGTAAACATCTTCACTTCCTTCAGCTGGTCATCATATGACAGAAACTCAAGATCTTTCATTATTTTCCTTGCCCTTCCCTAGACACTAATCAACTTACCAGTCTCTCTTCTAAACCGTGGTGCCCAGAACTGAACATGATGCTCTGGATATGGTCTGATGAGGACAGAGCATAGTGGGATCATCACCTCCTTATTCCCGGAAGTTGTACCTCTCTTAACAAAGTCCAAGACCATACACATTTTGTTTTTCTGATTTTTTGTCTGCTTTGTCTCAAAGTCAACTTACACTGATTGAGCTTACAGTCTACTAAGACCCCCAGATTGCTTTCCACCTTGGTCCACTGCTTCACATCTGTAGTCCCTCAACCACAATCAGAGTGTCCAAGAACATGTCGTCTTTGTCTCCCAAACCTTGAACTCTGTACTTTAGTGACATTGACTTCCTTGATGTTCCTCAAACAAGAAAGTCTATCTCCCATTTCTGGGCATTTTCACTGACTGTCCCCATTATCTGAAATGCTCTTCTGCCTCATCTCTGCCTCCTGGCCTCCTGGCCTTCCCTTAAGTCCCAGCTAAAATTGCACCTTCTATAAGAAACCTTTCTGGATCCCCATCAATGACAGTGCCTTCCCTTTGGTGATTATCTCGAGTTTATCTTATAGGTAGCACGTACATAGTTGTTTGCGTGTTGTAAGCTTCTTGAGGACAGGGACTGGTTTTTGACTTTCTTGGTATCCCCAGATCTTAGGATAATGCTGGGATATAGCAGGTGCTTAACATATGCTTATTGACTGACTGACTAAAATTGACCACAGAGAGGGTTCAGGTAAAATGTTGGAAACAATGAGGCCTTACTGGGATGAATTTAATTTCAGGCTCATTCATGCTCCTTCAGGTCAGTCAGTGTGAGGCTGACTGCCACAGAATGGAGACTTGATGTTCTTTTAGTTATCTGTCTTACCAATGGGAAGTAGGGGGGAGAGGAGGGGGGGTGACTGTCACATCACCACCACCACCAGCAGGCATTTTTTCTTCATCAGTCAGAGAGGACAATGGGCCAGTGTCCTGGTGTTCTGAATCGTTTTGTTTGGCTAATACATGATTTAGCATTCTTGGCCACAAGAAACAACATTGTTCAGGGGATGAAAGGGACAGGGGGGCAGGATGAGGAAGGGGATGATCTTTTGACTAGATAAGAGTCATTTAGTGACCTAGAATCTGAATTTTGCCACCAAAAAAATAAGGACTGTGTCAATTGTTCTTCACCAATAATCAAGTGCTCCCCACATGCTAATTAAGAGCATTCTGTATTCCATGGGAAGGGAGAAACTGTATAAAATCTTTCTTTCACTCTTTGTATTTCCAAGGTATTAAAGCTTTCTGAGCCTCAGTTTCCTCATCTGTAAAATAGGAACAGTAATGCCAGCTCTGCCTAATCCACAGGATTTTGGAGAGGAGGTATGTAAACTATCTGATAACATGAAGGTGCTATATAAAGGTCAGCTATTACTATTGGCTATGTTTGACAAAAGATCTTTAAAATAATTATTGCTATCCCTGTGGTACAGGTAAGAAAACAGAGAGTCAGAGAGGTTATGTTTAGTGATTACACTTGGACACTGAAGTACAGGGGGCTTGCCTTAATGTAGAGGCAGAGGAAGCAGGTGCCTATGAGTTGTGCCTTATGAGCTTCCCTGGATGGCTCCAGTAGGAGGAAATAGCAGGGTTTACTTAGTAGAAAAAAACCAGTAGACAGAATCAGGACACTTGGATATAAGTCCATGACGCAACATTCGCCAGTGACTTATCACTTTCTCCCCTGACACCCAGTACTGAGACCCTTTCTCTGTTTGTGAGGATAAGGCTAGATTTGAGGTCTGAGCCCTGTATATAAGAAGATATTTGTGGGGGAGGATGGAAGGAGTATGCCCAAAGGGTTAGAAGTGAAAGTGGACTTGCCAGCCAGAAACAGGGAAAGCAAGGACAAGAGGGAGGAATCATGGGCATAGATGAAGTCTCCCCAGCTGCAAAGATCCAGATCCTATACAGCTCAGCCAATGAGCCAGCTGAGTCAGGAAGCAGCCTGAGAGGTCAGATCCGGACATAGCAGAACAGCTGGCAGTGGGGATGATGGGAGAGAAGCTTAAGGAAGACCCAGCATCCTGGATCCCGAGTTCACTAACTGATTGGATATTAACCTTTAGGGAGGTAGAGAGTGGAAAAAACATTGACAGTGCTTATTAGATCAATGGGGAAAGCCTCAGTCTTAGCTCCTGAACTATGTCTATGAATTGGGGAGTTTGGGGTAGGGGTATGCTGATAAATGTTTAACAACCAGCTCTCTGAAAAAAAATGTACACAGGACAAACTTTTAAGTTCAATGTGCATTATTAACATTTTGTCCATTACTTTCTTAAGTCTAGATAAGCAATAATACAATAAACCATTCCTTGATTTGTCACCTTTGCCAACTTCAGATGTAAATGTTCACAGTAGAGGCAGCCAGTAGTTCAGTGGTTAGAGCACTGATCTGGAGTTGAGAAGACCTGAGTTCAAAATCCAGCCTCAGACACTTATTAGCTGTGTGACCTTGGGTAAGTCAATTAACCTCTGATTTCCTGACAAACTAGATCCACTGGAGAAGGAAATGGCAAAGCACTCCAGTATCTTTGCCAGGAAAATCCCAAATGGGGTCACAAAGTGTTGGAAATGACTGAAACAACTGAACAACAACAAACGCTTGCACTAAAAATTTAACAACCATCTCTCCAGAATCAGTGCGAGCTGGCTCTAGCACAACTCTTGGTTTATGGTGTTCCTACAGATTAATTTTGGGCTGCTTAGGTTTGGAAGACAAGGTCCATGTGGCATTCATGTATCATATTTCCATTCTGGAGGAGTATAGCTGTTTTAATATATTTGATTTTATTCCAAATGTTTCTCTCTATGTTATTGACTCCATTAAGCTATGCTAGTGACTGAATGGAAATTCAGCAGGTACCGAAGATTTTCCTTGTAGAAGGAGGTAGGGAAGAAGAGTTTAATTGGCATACTGTAATGGCTAAATTCATTCAGACTTAGACTAACAAAATGAGCACATCTACCCACAAAATGAATAGTGTATATACAAAGAAAGGAGTTGGATGACAGAGGAAGCCAGCTTTCTGAGAACCATAGAGAGTCTGACTGTTCCTTTGAGCACTTTCTAGCACTGGGTGGCACTCATGATGCTGGAGTGAGGGTAGAACTGCCACTGCCTGGTCCTTAGTGTTGAATCTGACAAGTAAAGTGGTCCTCAGCACCCTCTGTAGTTGAATGTATGATCATGGAAAAGCCATTTAATCTCTAATTCCTAGGGTTATTGTTATTGAAAAGAAAAAAGACAATAAACTCTAAGGGACTACAGAAATATGAGTCACTGTGACAAAGATATGTCACTTCCATGTGCTTCATTCCATCTCTCTAATACTTGAAAACCCATTGGTAGAAGGATTAAAGTTTGAGTTCTTGTTAAGCAAATAGCCTTGGTAGCGTTTTAATCTGTTATTGGTCACTACATCTTGTTCTATTTTGTGAATGAGTTTTGGGGAAGAGATGAAAGGAGCGACATACCTCCAAAGAATATTCTCCCCAACATATCTAAGGAATGATTATGTAAGCTTTGCTTCTCCTGTGACAGAATTCATGACCTCTTGAGGAGGCCCATTCCACCCAGTTGTAGTTCTAATTGTTAAAAAGTTCTTAACCTTTTTGTGTGTGTCCTGGACCCCTCCGGCAGTCTGGTGAAGCCTATGGATCCCTTCTCAGAATAATATTTTTAAATATACAAAATAAAATATGTGGGATTACAAGGGAAACCAATTATATTGAAATATAATTATCAAAATATTTTTTTAAAATACAGAAAAGTTCACAAACCTCAGGTTAAGAACTCTTGATTTAGATCGAAAGAATAGGTTGATCTTAAAAGATATTATTTTCTTAGGTACGATACTGACAGTCCTCACTCCTTTTTCCCTTTTTAATTAGAATATTTATTAGAGGTATGAATAAGAAGCTTTGCCATCAATCATCAGGGATGTTTGGAATCACATTCCCCCTTTTTATAAGACTAGTGAATGCCATTTTGATTTTCTTTCTCTTGTGAAGGAATTATAATACTTTTGAAAACATAATTCATTCTCGTTCCTTACAACAGCAAGATGTTGGCTTTCAGGGTAATGAAACCATGTGATCCGACCAAAGGGGTAGAAAAAGAAGAGAAGAAGAAATCGATTTGGAATTTTCCTCTTTGTGTGGCTAGCACTGCATTCACAATGGATGTATTCACTAATGATACATAGTGTTTGTGCAAGGAGTGTCTAATAGCTTGTTCTGATGAGCTTTGTTACAAACTTCTCTGGAATTTATACAGAATCAACATTCCATACCCATTGTTCATTGTGCAGAAAGGACAGGCAGCTGACTTTGGGGCTTCAGCCCTTCTGTTTGCCAATCAATATTCTCCTCCCCCTTTTTCTTTCTTCCTTCCTTCCTTTCTTTCTTTCTTTCTTTTTTTCTTTCTTTCTTTCTTTCTTTCTTTCTTTCTTTCTTTCTTTCTTTCTTTCTTTCTTTCTTTCTTTCTTTCTTTCTTTTTCTTTCTTTCTTCCTTTCTTTCTTTCCCTCTCTCTCTCCCTTCCTTCCTTCCTTCCTCCCTCCCTTCCTCCCTTCTTTCCTTCCTTCCTTCCTTCCTTCCTTCCTTCCTTCCTTCCTTCCTTCCTTCCTTCCTTC
Organism: Trichosurus vulpecula; assembly: GCF_011100635.1. Lineage (NCBI taxonomy): Eukaryota > Metazoa > Chordata > Mammalia > Diprotodontia > Phalangeridae > Trichosurus > Trichosurus vulpecula. The sequence goes on along the minus strand of NC_050573.1, from coordinate 115,317,304 downwards.
CTTCCTTCCTCTCTTTCTTTCCTTCTTTCTTTCTTTCTCTTTCTTTCTTTTTCTTTCCTTCTTTCTTTCTTTCTTTCTTTCCTTTTTTTTGCATTAAGCCTTCGTGCTGAAATGCCAAACAATATGGGTTTGTAGAGCCAGGTACAGTATGGGCAAACATCTAGTATGTAGCTATAGCAACAGAGAAGTATGTATATACAAAGTCACTTTTGCAATTATCTGTAAATGCAAATATACACTGCAATAAATGTAATATATGCATATACATGCTATACACACACACACACACATATTTGTGCATCTAGCTTATCTTCCTTGTGGGTATCTATGATACCCACTGTACATATCAACAGTAAAAGGTCTTGCAATTGTTCTCAGGAGGCAAGCAGAATTTTGTTATAAGCAACATTTAATGAAGTGTGAATTAAAATAGATGATATGTTCTCCTGGTATTTTGGGGGGGAAGGAGGAGGAAGGGCTCTATACTTGTGGTTTCATGACTGTAAGGAAATCACTAGCTTAGAAATTTGCCCTACAGGAGGTATTGAGGCACCTATGAGGAACAGTGGACTTGGAATCAGGAAGACCTGGGTTTAAATTCTGCCTTAGATACTTATTAGCTATGTGACCCTGGGAAAGTCACTAAACCCTTCTGGCCTCAGTTTCCTCATCTATGACATGACAGGTGGTTGGATTTGATGATCTCTAAGGCCCTCCCAGCTCTAAATCTACAATCTGCAACCCCATAACTTGTTCAGGGTCGCACCATCAATATGTGTCAGAGGCAGATCTCAAGCCAGGATTTTCCTGATTCCAAGGTCAGCTCTTGCTTCATTGTGCCATGCTCTGCTAATCTATGCCTTTGTTGGGTGCATTGCCTTCTGGATGGAATCACTATGGGCAATTTCAAATCCTGATTTCCATTTCTCTTAACAGGTCACTTATCCAGACTTCCATTACTTCTCCTGTCATAGGAATAATAAAGTTGTTGTTTCTAGCTTTGTTGCCAAATTGTTATGTCTAAAATGTGAATTTGACCATGTCACTTCACTCTGAAATTGTCAGTGGCTTCTAATTACTTCTAGGATAAAAGATAAAATCATTTGCCTGACATTTAATTTTATCAGTAATAATTCTATTAGAAATTTTTATTGGTCTTTTACTAGCAACAATAACTAGTTAAAATAAATAATAGCTAATAATAAGAGCCAGCATTTAGCTTCAAGGTTTACAAAGCGCTTTACAAATTTTATCTCATTTGAGCCTCACAGCAACCCTGGGAAACAGGTGCTATTATTACCCCCATTTTACAGATGGGGAAACTGAGGAGACAAAACCTAATAGTTTGTGTCTGACATTGGATTTGAATGCAGGTCTTCCTGACTCCAGGTCTAATAATGTTCCATCCACTGTGCCACTTAATTAACTGTAGAGTAGGGTTCTGATTTACCTTTCCAATCTTTTTTCCCCATAGTAATCTCCTTCACCTACCCTCTATTCCAGTCATATCAGTTTGTTAGCTGTTCCCTATACATGATATTCCACCTCTTGCTTCCATGTCTTTGCACATATGGTCCACCATGTCTGGAATGGACTTGCCTCTTTGCCCCACAGAATTTCTAGCTCTCTTCTAAGCACAGCTTACGTGCCACCTCCTCCATGAGTCCTTTCTGATTCCCCTTACTACGTCCCTGCTTTCTCCATTAATTTACTCTGATTCACTTTGTACATTCTCTGTCTTGCTTATTGGTACACAGGTTGAATCTTCTCCAGTAGAAATCTTGTTTTGTTATTCCTTGCACTTAAAACAGTGCCTAGCCCATAGCAGGAGCTTTGTGAATGTTTGGTGAATTGAATTTGTGGATTGGAAGAGAAGGAGATTGAAGTGGCTTTCTATGAAGCAATGAAGGTATTATTCAAATGAAAAGACTGCTTGTTGTGGAAGTTTCATGTAATCTACCAAGTCAGCAGTAGAGGGGAAACTCAGCACCCATGCAATGAATGCCCATGTCCTGTTTACAATGGCTGGCTCATTATGTGTAGCAGAGGTCTCAGCCAAATCAATCCATCCCAGCAAGTTTCTGGGAAATCTCCACTAGATGGATGGCAGCAGAGGGTTACAGGAAGATCTCTGGTGCACCCTCTAATCCTGGACATGCAGTTTTTATACAATTGTCTGGGAAATAGAGTTTGCATGGAAGTGGGATGAAAGACGCAGCAGGGCTAGACAGTAAAACAATGCTAGCTCATGAATGGTTTCTGAGTAAATGAAAACCGGGAAATGTAACATGCAATTTAAACTGTTCTGCAGTTATTCTGAATGCCTATGACTAAGTGTTAAAGGTGCTAGATCATAGAATATGAGCCTAACAGGGACTTCAGAAGCCAGCTTGCACCAACCCTTCATTTTCTAGACAAGAACACCAAGATTCAGAGGCAGAATGTCTTCCCCAAGATCACACAAATAGAAAATATCAGAGTGGGAATATCTCCAGAGAAAGTCAATGATAGAGGGGCAGCTAGGTGGTGCAGTGAGGAGAGCACCAGCCCTGGAGTCAGGAGGACCTAAGTTCAAATCCAGCCTCAGACACTTGATGCTCTTACTAGCTTTGGGCTGACCTTGGGCAGGTCACTTAACCCCAATTGCCCTGCCTTCCCTCTCCAAAAAAAAAAAAGTCAATGATAGAAAGGTCCCATCTACACCAAAACAGTCATTGTAAAATTTTTGTAAAAGTAAAATGTCACGGCACAGTGGACAGAGAGCTGGTCTTGGTGACAGGAAGACCTGGGTTCACATTCTGCTTCTGAGACACCCTGGGCAAGTCACAACCTCTCAGCGCCTCAGGCAACTTCTGTCAGACTTGAGTTACAGAGAAGGTGCTGATTTGCATTGTTAGAGGAAGTACCTCACCCAGGAGCTCCCTACATAGAGGAAATCATGTTGCTGGTTTAATAATAGCTTATAGCTAACATTTATATAATACCTACTATGTGCTAAACTCTTTACGATTGTTTCATTTGATCCTCACAACAACCCTGGGAAAGAAATACTATTATAATCATCTCTATTTTACAGATGAGGAAACCGAGGCAGACAGCTATTTAGTGATTTACCCAAGATGATATAGCTATTACACATCTAAGGTTGATTTAAAGAAATAAAAGGATTAGAAACAAAGTAGATGCCCATCTATCAGGCAGAGGTTAATATATTATGGCGTGTGAATGTGCAGCAATGAATATGAAGAATTTAGACAAGTGTGGGAAGACATATAAATTGTTGCAGAATGAAGGGGTACCAGCTAAACAGCATACTCGATTAACCAAGTGGAAAGAGTAGTAGTGAAACAAAACAAACACCCCACAAATAGCCCCAAACGACCCACTGAGGAATTATAGGGCAGCTACAGGATGTACGGGGCCTAGAGTCAGGAAGACTCAAGTTCCAATTTGGCCTCAGACGCTTAGCTGTATAACCCTGGCTAGATCACTTCACCCTGTTTGCCTCAGTTTCCTCATCTATAAAATGAACTGGAGAAGGAAATGGTAAACCACTTCAGTACCTTTGCTAAGAAAACCCCAAATGAACTTTGTGAAGTGAGCAAATGCCAGCAAATGAGGTCACAAAGAATAGGATGTGACTGAAAAATGACTGAACACCTGCGCAATTATAATGACCATGCCTCAACTCTGAAAATGAGATGTGAAAATTAACTTTCTTTGTAAAAGTGAGGCAGGATGGGTGTGGAATACTGCTGCTTTCCCTCCGAGATTGTCTCTAGTTCATCCTATTTACACCTTATTTGTACATAGTTGTTTACATGTTGTCTCTAGCATTTGTGAGCTCTTTGAGGGGACTGATTTTTATCTTTCTCTGCATCCCCAGCACTTAGCTCAACACCTGGCAAATAATAAGTGCATTATAAATGCTTGTTGGCAGGTCATTGAATATACTATCAAAACCATTTGATGTGTTGATTCATTTTGTTGAATTTTTTTCCCCTTTTAAAAGTTCTTTTTTTTTTTAATTAGGAATGGCTTGTTAGGGAGGGCAGGAGAAGGGATATATTTGTTCAAAACCAAAGGCTATCAATGAATATAAAAATAAAATAAATTGAAGTAAAAAAAATCAGTACAATTCCATGCCAGGTCTTCTGACTCCCTTCTGCACCATACTGACTCTGTTCTGACAGCTGACTATTTTCATGGGCTTCGTTTGAGTTGAACTGCCTCAGAGAGCCAATAGGTTTCGTGCCAGCCTTTTGTACACTTCCTATATTTTTCCAGGAGAGGGTGATATAGGGCCAGGGTGTGTGACCTGGTTGGCCATTCCTTAAAACTCACTCTACCGATCTAGTGTCTTGACACTTTGCCTGCCCTGCCCTTTGAGGGGATGGGTCTTTGGGACCTTTTCACATCCCACAGATCACTGCTTGTGTTCTGATGGTGACAGAATGGATAGAGAGCCGAGAGCTGAGAGTCAGGAAGACTCATCTTTGAGAGTTCAAATCCCGCCTCAGACACTTATTAGCTGTATGACTCCGGGCAAGTCGCTTAACCCTGTTTGCCTTGGTTTTCTCATCTGAAAAAAAAAAATGAGAGGGAGAAGGAAATGGCAAATCGCTCCGGCTAATAAAATTGCAGATGGAGTCTTGAAGAGTCAGACACACCTACAACAAAAGTGCAAATGAGGTTTTTTAAAGTCTGAAGTGCAAATACATTTACATACACATACACATATACGTGCGTGTCTGCTCTCTCCTCAAATAGTCACGCCTCTATACTTCTATAATCTATTCAATGTTGAGATCCTCTGTGGACTATAAGCTGCTCTGGGTAAAAATTGCTTTTGGTTTTGTCATTCATATCAACACTGAAAGTACATAGTACACTAGCTGCTGAAACATACATATCCAATCCAATGGACATTTATCTAGCACCTACAATTGATATGAATGCTGTGGTTATTTAGATAAGCACAAAAGACTATTCCCACAAGGTTCGTGAGACCTTTGGGAACTGATCGACCTAGGATCCCCCAAAGACAGGTTCCAGAAAGTTCTATCTGGAGACTGGTGCAGGTATTATTAAAAATCAAAATTTATTTTCAACCCTCGTTAATCTGGATTGTTTGAGGAAGAGCATATATTTCTATAGGCAGGTAGATGGCGCAATAGAGCACTGGGCTTGGAATTAAGATGATTCATCTTCATGAGTTCGAATCCAGCCTCAGTCACTTACTAGGCTGTGTGACCCAGGGCAAGTAACTTAACCCTCTTTGCCTCAGTTCCTCATCTGTAAAAAATGAGCTGGAGAAGAAAATGGTGAATCGCTCTAGTATCTTTGCTAAGAAAATCCCCAAAAGGGATCCCAAAGAGTCAAACACAACTGAAATGACTCAACAACAAATTATATATTTATACATGTATGTAAATGTGTATATATGTGCATATAATATATATACATGCATACATATACACATGCATATACATATATGTATGTGTATATATGTATATGTGTGTGTATATCTATCTATATGTATGTATGTATGTATGTATGTATGTATGTATGTATATAGGCCAAACCCTGTCGCCGTGAGCTCCCAGATTTTAAATACACTCACACTGCCTCCCATTATATTATGTCATTCTAGCTACAGGCAGCCTTCCACAAGCAAGGTCCTAATCCCATATGCATTTCTGTTTAATCTCTATTTGTGGTGAAAGTACCTCAAAGCAATGGAAAATATCAGGGAGTTGATGGAAAAAGGCTTAGTTTTATTTTATGGGATAAAGCTCAGGCTCGGCTCATTCCTGGAAGGATAGAAAGCTTGGGGGGATGGGGACATACAAGACTTCTCCCCAAATGCAGTTTAGAAATCATTGGAAAGGTTTCTCCAAAAGTTTCTTGCTTGAATAGCATGTAGCAAAGGTCAAAGAAGAAATCTTTTTCTTATGCAATTTCTCATCTAGAATTAGTGGGAACATATAGACTGTGCAAAAGCTTGGTTGCAAAAAATATAGACTAGGTAAAATATAGATGAGGCTACTCCTGGCCTTATGACTCCAGGAAGTTCTTTGCCATTTTCCACATACTTAACACTTCTGTGCATATTTTTGTAAGGTTAGGTACCTATTTCTTACACTTGGGGTTTATGTGTTCATCATATCTGTTGTCTCCCTCGGCTAGACAATAAGCTTCTCCAGGGTAAAGAGTCGTTTCACTTTTGTCTTTATTATCCTGGCATAGCTCTTGGCATATAATAATTATCATTTTATAGTGCCTGCCACTTTATAAATATCTAATTTTGATCCTCTCGATAACCCTGAAAGGTAGGCAGTATTGTTAGCCTTATTTTACAGTTGAGGAAACTGAGTTAGAGAGCAGTGAAGTGACTTACCCCAGGGTCACACAGCTAATAAGTGTCTGAGATCAGATTTGAACTCAGGTCTTCCTGACTCCAGGCGCAGAGCTCTATCCACTGAGCCACCTAGCTGCCTCCTATGGCTGCTGCCTTCCTTTTATAGTAGAGACCACGGCTAAGAAAGATTTTCCTCCACCTTCTGCCTATCCTGGTGGACTTGATTATCACATGAATGCTGGAATGGCCAGGTAGAGAATTACACTGTCTTGGTTCACAATTTGACCCACACCCTCTCTCCCAAGCAAGCTTGTTCTCTTGGGTCCTGTTAATTGTCCCTATTCACCTGTACAGCTCATGCTCTTCTCTGTCTAAGAAGCAGGGATCCAGTGGTTTGGTCTTATGGACCCAACTCAAGCAAACCCACTCCCTCACCCTTGGCTCATACAATGACAAATCTTCAACTCTCCAGCTGTGACCCCTGGATACCAAAGTGCTCTAAGCCAATAGCTGCACCAGAACCATAGAAATAGCTATATTTCAGGGAGTTTTGAAGCCCTGTAAGAAGTGAGAGTCTTCAGAAGTGAGCGATCACCTTACAATCTGGGGGAAAGAAATACCTGTGAGGGTGAATGAGTGAGATAAGCACAAGAGACGGTAAAATAAGTACAAAGAAGGAGTCCAGGAAAAGGACTGTGGGAAATCTGAAGAGAGAGCTATTGTTTTCTTACAGTAGGGTGTGTATGTGCACGCGTGTGTGTGTGTATGCATGAGTGTGTGTGTGTGTGTGTGTGTGTGTGAAAATGTGTGGGTGAAAGTGTGTGTATGGGTATGTGTACATATGTGTATGTGTGTATGTGTGTGTCTCTATGTGTGTGTATTTGCAGGACTTCACAAGAAAGTGATGCCTGAACTGAGTCTTGATGCAAAAAAAGACTTTTAACAGTTGGACAGGGGGAGGAGATCCATTTAGCCACGGGTGATAGGGATGGCAGAGGTACAGAAATGGCAGAGGCTAGACGGGGATGTGCTAGTCACCTTAAATGGGCTCTTGAGAGCAGATTGTTAAATTTTTAGTGTGAGCATTTATGCCTCAGAAGTCAGCGAATGATACAAAACAGGGATTGATTAATTGGGTCTTTTTTTTGATCTAGACTTAAGAAAGTGCTAGAAAAAAATAGAAAAATAATGCAGATTAAACTTAAAAGTATGTCAGAGAGCTGGCTTCTCTGACTTCATGTTGGTTTGTATAGGTTCCCAAAGTGGGTGATACTAGCCACCTGGGGGGTGCTGGAATGATTGGTGGGGCTAGTAGTAGCCCCAGGTGCAGTTGGGGGGGGTGTTGAGTAAAAGTAAGGGGATGGCAGAAACATAAGGAAAGAGAAGAGAAGAAAATTTAGAAAACCACTCATACATGTTTCATCTGTTGTGTAACAGAGTTAAAGTCCTAGTGATTCCATTATTTTCCAAATAAACACACAAAATGCAAATTATAACCAACTGTGGTCAAGTCCACCTATAGGTCTTAACAAGCATGGCAGGCAAGCGAGTTATGAATTGTCAGGAAGTCCAGCATGCATCTGCAGGAATATGTGCATATAATGACTTGTTTACAGTATAATAACATGTGGTTACAAGATGCAATATTGCATCACCAAAATTTCAATGCAGGAAAAAACTCACAAATTTACAATAAATTATTAAATTTAAAATGTCATTTAAAATTTATATTTTTTTAAAATGACAAATTAAAAAAAATCTGTTAAAAGGTTAAAGAAAGTAGATTTCCATGGGGGGCGCTGAGTAATATTTTTTAAAATGGGATGGTAGGCAAAATAAGTTTGGGAACCTCTGATTCAGATGATTACAATGTATACCTTTCCCACTTTTTCATTAGTCCTCTAATTCTAAGTCAATGTAACACTTTGCCTCTGATGGGTGTTAAGCCATCAAAAAAACAAGGAGATTTTAAAAAATACTGTGGCAGAGATTAATCTCCTGACTATCCTTCCACGACATGGTGGGATAAATGGAAGAACTGGGAGTCAGGAGACCTGGATTCTTGTTCTAATTCTGCTACAACTCAATCCTATAGTCTTAACTAACTTCTTTATGTGTCTCTTTTTCCTCATCTGTAATATGGAAATAAAAATACATGCCTTACATATGATTCCGCCACCCCAGAAGACTTCTATGAGAATCAGATGAGATAGTGAAATTTTGTAATACTCCAAAGAATATGTAACTTCATCATTGTGGATGCATTCCCTTCGGTGATACCAATTATAACCCATCCATGCCTGTCTGTCTTGGTTCTGGCAACCAAGATGAGAGAAAAAATTTAAAATTATGAAATTCCTCAATTAAAAATAACATTGTAAATGCCAGGCACTATTCATGTTCAGAAGTATGGAATCAGTAACTAATTCTGCATTCTTGTTCAATAACCCTTGAAAAACATTTTGAAAATAAAAGCTGGAGCTTTATTCTCATTTAAACATGAATGTTTTATGATAAATGGCTATAATTGCTTTCCATTAGGACCTGGTGTCCTTTTTTTCTGATGAGAGATTTGATAAAGGCTTTGCTTTTTTTTTTCATTGAAGTTTGAGGCCTTTTTATATTTGTGTCTAAGCAAAAATAAACTTCCTATAAGTTAACAAAAACTGCTACTTTGGGCAATGTGTTTAGAAAGTGTAACTCTGGTGGAAATACATAGCATTGTTAGTTTTTTTAATCCATATTTCATTTGGACTTTTCCATAATGACATACTAGTCTATGCGATCATAATGGTAGCTTCACATGTACCTAGTGCTTTATGATTTATATAATGTCTTACAAACTCTTATCTCATTTATGCCCCACAACAACCCTGTGAAGTAGGGGGTATTATTGTGTCATCTCACAGATGAGGAAACTGAGGCTCAACGGAATTAAATGACTCATCCATGGTTATGTATCTACAAAGGTTCTGAGGCAGGTTAACTGTAATGAGAACATTTTCTCCCTTCTCAAATTCTACTGCTCCTTTTACCTCATAAGATAATGATCACAATCACTAGTAATTATATCAACCAACCAACCAATCAACTAAAAGAAAATTTACTAAGCACTTACTGTATGAAAAACCAAAACAAAACAATAATTAAAGTTCTTTCCCTCAAAGAGCTTGTTCTATTAGGAGAGACAAGACGTATACAGGCTAGCACATATAAAATAAATACAAGGCAAGCAATTTGGGGATGGGGGGAAGGGAGGTAACAGTATTTGAGGAGAATCATGAAAGGCATTATGTAGCAGCTAGAATTTGAATTGATTTTGAAGAGAACTGGTTCTGGATGGCAGAAAGGAGGAAAGAGTATGTTCCAGGCACGGAGGACAGTGTGCAAAGGGATGGATCCAGGAAATGGGATGTTGGGTGTAGAGTAACAAAAGAGGCTCATTGGTTGAACCTTGGAGTGCATGGATGGTAGTACTAAATATAAAATAAGGCTGGAAAGGTAGCTTGGAGCTGGGTAATAAAGGGCTTTCAATGCTAAACTAAAGGGGTCTGCATTTGATCCTAGAGGCAATAGAGAACCACTGCAGTTTATTGAGCAAGGGAGTGATATGGTCAGACCTGTGCTTTAGGAATATCATATATCTATATCTATATATACACATGTATATATCTATCTATGTCTATATCTGTATCTATCTATCTATCTATCTATCTATCTATCTATCTATCTATCTGAAAGTGTGTGTGTGTGTGTGTGTGTGTGTGTGTGTGTGTATTGGAGGTAGAATTGACAAGGATAGTTAACAGATTGAATATGTGAGGTTAGGGACAGTGAGGAACGCAGGATGATTCCAAGGCTGAAAATATGAATTCCTAGAAGCATGATGACACCCTAGAGAGAAAGAAGGGTGAGTTTGGGCAGATTCATTCATTCATTCATTCATTCAAATGGCACTTGAAGCAGACAGGTGAGATGATTAACTGACTGTGTTAGGAAGCTTTGACTCTACCCATAACTGGAAGGTGAACCTGGGAAACCATGAGAGGGAACTGGAACTTTTTGAGGTGTATTGAATTTTAGAGGCAATTTGCCTTTTTCTGGGGTAGCTGCTGGGGATGGCAGAGGATGGGCAAGATGAAGGCCAGCCCATATATTTATCTCCAGCTTCTGAAGGAATAATTAAGAGTTACAGATCTTGATAACTGGTCCCATCACTTCCTGGCAAACAGAGGGAGAAGAAATAGATGCAGTGTCAGATTTTATATTCTTGGGCTCAATTATCACTGCAGTTGGTGACTGCAGCCATGAAATTAAAAGATGTTTGCTGCTTAGAGGAAAGCTATGGCAAATCTGGATAGCGTACTAAAAAGCAGAGACATCACCTTGCCAACAAAGGTTCATGTAGTCAGAGCTATGGTTTTTCCAGTGGCAATGTATAGCTGTGAAAGTTGAACTATAAGGAAAGCTGAACTCCGCAGAATTGACAATTTCTAATTGTGGTATAGATAAGACTTCTGAGACTCCCTTGGACAGTAAGGAAATCAAATCAATAAATACTTAAAGAAATTAATTCAGGCTATTCACTGGAAGGTTAAATACTGAACCTGAAGCTTAAATACTTTGGCCACATAATGAGAAGATGGAACTCATCGGAAAAAACCCTGATGTCGGGAAAGGTTGAAGGCAAAAGGAGAAGGGCATAGCAGAGGATGAGATGGGTAGATAGTATCATGGAAAGAACAAACATGAACCTGGACAGACTTCAGGAGATAGCGGAGGATAGAAGAGCCTGACATGCTGTAGTCCATCAAGTCATGAGTGACATGGAGTGACTTGGAGTCTATGGTTACATGATAGAAGAAGAAGAAGAAGGAGAAGAAGAAGAAGAAGGAGAAGAAGAAGAAGAAGGAGAAGAAGAAGAAGAAGAAGAAGAAGAAGAAGAAGAAGAAGAAGAAGAAGAAGAAGAAGAAGAAGAAGAAGAAGAAGAAGAAGAAGAAGAAGAAGAAGAAGAAGAAGAAGAAGAAGAAGAAGAAGAAGAAGAAGAACTTTCAGAGTGTACATGGCTCTGGAATTTACTTGCCCTGACCCTAACCAAGAGTGAGAGCTGGGAGCCTTTTGGTGATAGAGGGTAAAAGGCAATATCTGGATAGCCAGTGAGGTGACACTTGGGCGTCTGTCAAATATGTAGTGGACCTTTCTAATTAAATGGAGAAACGTTGATTGGTTCTGACTCATGTTAGTCTGGAGCAATCTCATGAAAACAACAACTATAACAAGCTGCTTGAGTGGCTGTAGATGGCAGTAACAACTCAGCAAAGAAGCAGCAAACGGCTTCAGAGACAGGGAGTAATGGTAGAGGACAGAGTCACAATGGGACAATAAGGTAGGCAAAGTGGGGTGAGAGTAGCAGCAGAAATAACTAATAAAGGTGGACCTCCAAAGCAACAAGACTTAGCTTTTTTTCTTGAGGCCAGAGCTGGGAGAGGCCTCTCCTCCCCCTGCCCCACCCGTACTCTTCTTCCTCTTTTAGAAGAGTAAGTTTTATAGGGAATAGTCTTTGGAACTAGGGTAGTTTATAGAATATTGTACCCTTTGATGGAGGGAAGCTGAGAATGACTCAACTGTAGTTTCTCTCTGTTACTTACTTTTCTATTTTGTTCCATTTAAATGCTTTGCTATTTGATCTATATTTCCAGACTGATCTTTTGGTAGAGAATGAGTTGAGTGAGGGCTTAAACTCTATTTGAATCATTGGATTACACAGTAATTGACACAGCTGTGTCAAACAAATAGAAATAGGGGCCATTAAACTGTCCAGAATGATCCTTTGCTGTCTGAATATTGACTTAGAAAACCACGTATTAACATTGTCTATGTTCTATTGTATTTTTTAAAATTTTGTTCAATATTTCCCAGTTACATTTTAATCTGGTTTGGTAGAGGTCATCAATTCTAACCCACTCAATTTGCAGATGAGGAAACTGAGGAACAGAGAGAGGGTAAGTGACTTGTCCAGGTAGTAAGTAGCAAGGCTAGCTATGATTCTGAGTCTCTCAAGCTTAGCAGTCCAAGGTCAGTCATCTGTCTTTTTTACCACATTGCCTTGAAAATTAAGATTACTAAAAAAAACCCATCACAAGCTGAACTCAGTAGGCAGATTGCCTTTGGAATCCTAGTTAAACCATAGCTTCCCTACTACATTCACATTCCTTTTTAGCACCTGTTCATTATCCTGCAATTACTGGTACCTCTCAGGCCCAGCACCATAGAGGAAGGGGTCTTAATACTATCATTACTGAGATGCAGTTTTAAGCATTGCTTTGTTTCCAATAGGATTTTATGTATTGATGCTCTTTGGTCACCTCTTCCAAAGTTATGCTTTTAAAAAAAAATTCAATAAACTAAATGGTGATACAAAGTAGAAAGTCATTGTGACGTGTTGACTAAACTGAGACTTGTTTGGTTTTACTTATTACGTATTGCCATATACAGACTAGTATAGTCTGTTAATGTTACTCCCACCACAGATGAAGACTATAAGGCACCAAAATAAAAATCATCACTTGGTAGCCAAACCTGTGGTGACATGAAAATTCTCTGAATGTAGCAAGGCAGGTCCTTGGCTACCAGAAATGGAACTCATCTCTCAAGCCTTTCTAATGTGCTTGAATCTTCCAGGGTGTGCACTTTATTGGCAGAGTCTTCAAATACCCAGAGTCATCGTAACACCAAGATAGGGTACAGAAGTAGGATTCTAGTAGAATCTAGTTCTTGACCTTTTAAGGCTAAGACAATATTTTCCCCAAATTGTGGTTAACTTAAGTTAATATTTCTAACTATACCGCTAATTGGGCTCATTCTATACCATATCTAAGCGGTTCCTAACAGATTTATGTCCAGCAGGGGATGGGGAAAGGAGAGATTCTCAGTTGCCCTTCAATCGTTGCTCCTGACATTAAATTGAAGAAATTGAGTCAACTTGCAATATATGGTCCAAAAGTAAGAGCTACAAGACAAACTCATCAGAAGTAAAGAGCCTAGAAAACATGAACTGCTGCAATGACCCCGAGGGAAGACCACTAGCAGACCATACAATTTTCCCCTAATTAGTTTAACAAAACACCTGGAATGCAAGTGTGAAATGTAGAAGGAAGAAAGTAACTAGGAGAAAGAAAAAGATATGAGATCATTGCAAGGAAGTAGGAGACCTGTCATCATCTACTTCTTTGGAGAATGGCTCATGAAGGGTATCAGGTACAACCCAGATCAATTTCTGCAGTGTTTCTCCATTTCCTCATTCCTAGAGGTATCTGAGTATTGTGTTCTGAGGGATTTTTTTTTTTGCGTGCTTAGTTGTGAGGGAGCAACATTAATTGCAGAGAAACAAGATCCTACATCCCATGATAAATGAATGTCTGCTTCACTGGGCTCCTCAGATTGAATTGGGAGTTTGAAGACCTCAGAAGAGTTTTTTATAGCCAAATAACCAATCCCTGCTTCTTCTTATCAGCAAAATTGGATTTGGCTGGAGGTGGGGGAAATGGGGAAAGAGGTTTTTTTCCCCTTTAGCAGAGAAGTAGCTGTGTCCATTAGTGTTATGAAGAAGGAAGTACTACTTAGCTTAGGAAACAATAATCCATTTCTTTCTGATGTTTCCAAAGAAAGTATCTTGGCAACTTAGAATGGGTATAATCATGGGACTAATTACACATGAAAGGAAGTGGCTAATGTGCTCTGGAATTCCCAAGAGTCAAGGTTGAGTGGGCAGAGGGTATTGAACAGAGGGAGCCTAGGGGATGGAGGTGGGCTGGCAAATAGCGTTAAATGGTGCTATGTGGTCAGATAGAGCTGATGAGAGCAGAGGAGCAGGTATCGATTTACGGAAAAGAAATAACAACAATGCTTAATTTACTGTGAGCCAATTAATGACTCAATCAAGATAAAAAACAATGAGCTTCATTTCTCCCCTTTGCTAGGGTAGCTTAGGCCTGTCTCAACTTGTTCTGTACCCAGAGTGCTAAGGGTTCTTTCCAAGTGTATTCTCTCATGTTATTTTTCTCCTTTTCCTTACTATAACAGCCACCTTTATTAAATCCACCAACACCTCAGGGTTACATTACTCTGGTGGCCTTCTAGAAGAAGAGCAATATCAGGTTGAGGGTCAAAGAACTCAACCCTAAATCCCAACTTCTCACTTACTACCTATATGAATTAGACAAGCCGATTCGCCCCTCTAGGACTCAGTTTTCTTATTTGTAAAACGAGGTTTGAGCTAGTTTCTTTTCTGTTCTATCCTAGTCTAGCCTTCCAGTTCTAGGTAATAGCTGACTTTTATATAGTGCTTTAAAGTTTTGCAAAGCATTTTACACATATCATCTCATTTGAGTTTCACAACAATCTTGTGGGGTATTACTTATTCCCATTCTTACAGATTAGGAAATTGAGAACCAGAGAGACTAAGAGATTTGCCCCAGATTGTAAACCTAGGAAGTATTAAGGGCAGGATTTAAACCCAGGCCTTTCTGACCCCAAGTCCATCATTATTTTCACTATACCCTGTTGCCATCAGCAATCTGCCTTTCCTAAAAGGGCACTTGAATCCTGTTACCTCCTTATCAAAAGCCTGTCATGTTTTGCATCAGCCTACAAGCCTACAAAATAAAGTCCAAACTCCTCAGCCTGACATTGAAAGACTTCCATAATCTAACCATACCTTATCTGTCCCACTTTAAAAAAAATGTAGATTTGTGATTTTATCAGTGTAGGAAACTCCCTATTTGGGGAACCTATCTCACAAGGTTGTTCATTAAGATCAAATGAGATAATGTATGTGAAGTGCTTTGTGAACCTTATAGAGCCATATAAAAGCTAGCTATAATTATTATCCATACTTCCATACCTCTCCCATCTCATACCGGTAAAGTTTTTTTTTCTTTTGAGGAGTAGAGGGATGCTGTCCATTCAGTATATTAATTATACAACCAAGCTTTATGGGGGCAGCTAGGAGGCACAGTGGTTAGAAAGCTGGGCTTACAGTCCTCTTCTTGGGTTCAAATCTGGCCTCAGACATTTACTAGCTATATGACCCTGGGCAAGTCACTTAATTCTATTTGCCTCAGTTTCCTCCTTTGTAAAGCTGGAAAAGGAAATGGAAACCACTCTAGTGTCTTTCCCAAAAAAACCCTAAATGGAGTCACAAAGAGAGAGAAATAACTGAAACAACTAAACACACACATATGTATGTATGTATAACTTATTTGCATTAATATATAACGCCAAGATTCTTTCTCAGATCTTACCTCTTTACAATCTCTTCCTCGATGACTTTGCACACTCATAAGCCTTCAATTAACAACTCTATGCAGAAGACTAGTAAAGTTATTCCTCCACTCTTATCCTTTCTCCTGATATTTCCAATTGTCTGCTGGACATCTACATTCAGATGTTTTGTTGATACCTCTAACTTAGTACGTATAAAATGGAATCCTTCATCTTTCCCACATAACCTGACCCTCTCCTGAACTTCTCTATTTCTGATTATGGTCCCACCATTCTTCTAGATTTGTCATCATCCTTAACTTCTGCCTCTCCCTCATTCCTGAATCCAATCAGCTGTCAAGTTCTATGCTTTCTAACTGCATAATTTTGACATGGTCAATCACCCTCTTCTTGATACTTTTTTTCTCTTTAGGTTTTCATGGCTGCAGTCTCTACTGGTTCTCCTCCTACCTATCTGACCTCTCCTTCTCAGTCTTTTTCATTGGGTCTTCATTCAGGTCCTACCTGTTAAGTCTAGGTGTTTCACAAGACTGTTGTAAGATCCTCTTCTCTTTTCCTTCTATGCTATTTCATTTGGTGATCTCATCAGCTTTCATAGATTCAATAACCATTTCTATGCAGATGATTCTCAAATCTCCTTATTCAGTCCCAAACTTTCTCATGACTTCCATTCTCAAATTTCCACTTGACCTTTGGACATCTTGAACTAGGAGTCCCAAAGACATCTTAAAATCAACATGTCTAAAACTGAACTCATTATATTTCCCCCCAAACCCTCTCCTCTTCTGAATTTCCCTATTGCTGTCAAGGATGCTGCCATCTTCCTAGTCACCAGGGCTTGAAACCTAGGTATCACCCTCAACTCACTATTTCTCACCCCCCTCTACCCTCATTTCCAGTCCGTTGCCAAATTCTATTGTTTCTACCTTCCTAACATCTCTTGTATGTGCCCCCTTCTCTCCTTTGTCATTTCCACCGCTCTGGCATAGGTCCTCACCTCATGCCTGGACTATTGCAATAGTCTGCTTCTTGGTTTCCCAGACTCAAGTTTCTCCCCACTCTAGTCTGTCCTCCATTCAACTGTCAAATGGATCTTCCTAAAGCTCAGATCTGACTATGTTACTTCTCTACTTAAGCTCCAGTGGCTCTCTATTAACCCTAGGATCAAATATAACATCTTCTATTTGGAATTCAAAAGCCCTTCATACCTTGGTCCCCTCTTCCCTTTTCAGCCTTCTTATACCTTAATACCATGTATTCTGTGCTTCAATGATACTGGCCTCCTTGCTGTTTCTTGAACAGGATATTTCATTTCCAAACTTTGGGCACTTTGGGCACTCTCACTGGCTCATCCTCATCTCTGCCTTTTAGTTTTCTTGGCTTCTTCCAAGTCTAAAACCCCACATTCTATAAGAAGCTTTTCCTGACCTCTCTTAATGCCATTGGTTATCTTTAGTTAATCCTAATCCCTAATTAGGCTGTAAGCTCCTTGAGAGTAGAAACTGTCTGGACTGTCTTACCCTTCCTTCCTCCCTTTCTTCCTTCCTTCCTTCCTTCCTTGAGGCAATTGAGGTTAAATGACTTGCTTGGGCTCTCACAACTAGTAACTGTCTGAGGCTGGATTTGAACTCAGGTCCTTCTGACTCCAGGCCCTGTGCTCTATCCACTATGCCACCTAGATGCCCATGTCTTGCCTTCCTTAGTCTCAGCCTTTAGCACAGTGCTTGGCCCATAGTTCGTCCTTGTTTATTGTAGTCTGTCCTTCGTTCTGGAGGAACACAAGGAGATAAGATAAGATTTCAAATGATACTAGATTATCGCATCTTGAAAAATCATAAATTCTAATCACGTTTTCTACTAAGGATATTTCCTTTACAATCCTTGGGAAAACTGGTCTTCCTATGATTCTTGTAGACCTCTGTCAACTTGTATATTTTGTGGTATTGCTTTAATGGGATTCTAATGACTGAGTAGCATTTCTAGCTAAGAGAGGTATGCCTTTCACTAGGGAATGAGCTTCCTTCATTATAGGTTTTGAAAATCCACTAAATGTCAATTACTTTCATTATATCCCCTGCCCCTTACAAACTAAGTGCTTGTAGTTTTTCTAGGTTGAATATAATTATATTTCTCGGTCAGCCAGATCATCAGTATGTAAGTGGTGCCTTGGGATCTGGTTGACACATTTAAAAGGGCATTATAACTCTTCTAGACTATTAAGGCACTATTTGGTTCATTGGAAAACATAATGAATAATGCTTTAGTGTACTGGAAGAGTTAATGCTGTTCACAGAATCACTTAAGGGTTGGTCTAGAATAACAATTCATTCATGAGTCTCTGACATTTCTTTTGAAAAATTGGGGATTTGTACCAGTTGATCTCTAAGATCCCTTCTGTCTCCAAATCCTATGATCCTGTTGAGACTTCTATTTGTACCTGCCCCCAGCACTTAGCTTAGTGACTAGCTTGACAAATAGTTGTTGAATTAAATTGAATGATAATGGTCTAGGCACTACTATTACTACTGTACTACTACTATTACTAATAGCTAATATTTATACAGTATATGGTGCTTTAAGGTTTTATAATCCTTTATAGATATTATCTCATTTGGTCCCCATAACAAGTCTACAGGTAGGTACTATGACTATTCCCATTTTACAGATAAAGAAATAGGTAGAAAGAGGTTAAGTGACTTGCCCACAGTCACATAGCTAATATCCGAGGCCAGATTTGAAGCTAGGTCTTCCTGGCTCCAGATCTAGTACTCTATCCATTGTACCACCTGGCTGCCTAGACCTGAACGTGACTTGATATAGGACTCATATAGTACCTGAGTGCTAGCTACCCTACTTAAGTAATTACCCCACACCATTTAAAAGAAATGATGTAAATAGCTTTTTCTTAGTTTGTATATTGATTTTTTTTGTTTTAATTCAGCTCCATATAAGAATTTGTAATCCATTGGCATTTTATCAGAGAATAGTAGATTTACGTGTAAATATATTTGCTAGAAGTCTCTGGAATCTGAAATTGAAAAGAAAGCAGGAGGAGCAAGCTGCCCACATAGTTCTGATGGATTCAACATCATAGACAGTAGCAGAAATACTAAAGGCAGAGTTACAAAAGGGGAGACCAAAATTTTATGGGAGGCAAAATCCAAGAAAAGAGCCAGTGATAAAATGAATGTCTTCAGATATCTAGATATGAGGGTACAAAGTATGAGTAATAAACAAGGTCAAGTAGATATCCTGAAGCAAGGAAACCTATTTGATCTCCTAGACGTCCCTGAGACTTGGTGGGATAATAATGGCTAGCATTTATATAAACCCTTTGTCTGTTGTCATTTCTGATCCTAATAGGAACCCTGTGAGGCAGGTGATATTATTATTCTAATTTTCCAGGTGATGAAATGGAGAGAGGTTAAGTGATGTGTTCAGGATCACACAGCTAATATATGTGTGAGATAAGATCCCAGTTTATGTCTTCTGATTCACTGCATTAGGTGGCTAGGTGGTGCAGGGGATAGAGTGTTGGGCCTGGAATCCAGAAGATTCATCCTCATGAGTTCACATCTATTCTCAAACTCTTACTAGCTGTGTGACCCTGGGCAAGTCACTTACCCCTGTTTGCTCATCGGTAAAATGATCTGGAGAAGGAAACGGTAAACCACTCCAGTATCTTTGACAAGAAAATCCCAAATGGAATCACAAAGAGTCAGACATGACCGAAATGCCTTACCAACAGCAACAACTCACTGTACTGGATTGATGGAATTGTGGTGGGATGGGACCCATGACCCAAGTAAAACTCTGGAAGATTATAACTTCAAAAAGAGTGATAAACTAGCCTTGTACATTAAAAAGATATACTTATGAGGAAATTCAGGAACTGAGAGGGGAAGCATGACAGAGTACATTTGAGTGAGGTCAATGAAGGAAGAAAAGAAAAAGAGAATTATTGTGGAAGGCTATTACAGACCACCTAAGAGAAGGAAGAATTAGATGAGGAGTTTGGGCAACAGCCTGTAGTATTGTGGTGGTATGGGAGAGGATTTTCTGTGTCTGGCAATTTAGTGTTACTGTTTCTCCACCAAAAGAAGAGGAGCTGCCTTGGGAGGCAGTAGAGTCTGAATGATTGTGTCATGGGAGTTTCCCAATCTGCATCCCTTGAGAGACCAGGATAAATTTTACCTCCCATCAAGTGTACATGACCATGAGATTGTAAGCTCCTTGAGGAAGCTTTTTTTTGCCTTTTTTTCCTATCTCCCACATTTAGCACAGTGCTGGTACCCTTGAGGAAGCTTTTTTTTGCCTTTTTTTCCTATCTCCCACATTTAGCACAGTGCTGGTACATAATTTGTGCTTAATAAATGTTTGTTGATTGATTGAAGACTAAGGGTCAAGTAAACTGAGCAGCTAAATTGAAAGGAAAAGAAATTTCTTGGCGCACTAAGGAAGACTGCTTGGGTTGGTAGCATCTCCAACTTCTTAAGATAGAGATAGGGCTTTCATAGCTTTTGAGTCTCTTTTAGAGTACATAGCCAATCAGAGGCATTTCTCAGCAAAAAGGAAATGAGGGAAGTGTGTAAGCCTTAAGGTCACAGGAGTTACTAAATGTTTCCTTTGAAAAAGATTTTTCCCCTTGTGGTTAGTCTTAACAGAATTCCTCACGTTGGCAAGAAATATCAAAGATTATGCAGGACCCTTTTAAAATCGAGTTGTTGTTGTTCATCCTGCTGTCACCAATAAGGAGGGCTGGTCTGTTTCCTTGGTTTCAGGTGTTACTTTATTTGGGTAGTGATGTCTCCCCTAAACTCTTAGTACTCATGTGTATCTATCCACCTCCTCCACAATGACTTACTACACAGGAGACTTATGGTGTGGTATGCAGCTCTGATATTCCACCATCATAAGCTACAAGAGTTTTTGGATTTGTCAAGTCCAAGGGTTGGCAAATTATGGCCTGCCGGTCAAATCCATCCTGCTACTTGCTTTTGTATGACCTGTGAGCTAAGAACGGCTTATATCTTAAACCATTCTTAATCTTCAGGCCACACAAAAACTGGTGGTGGCCTGGATTTAGTCCATGGACTGATCTTTGGTTAAGTTTAACTCCCTCCTTTAGAGGTTAAAAGATTCGTCCATGTTAAGGAGAGCCAAGATGAAAGGATACTCTTAGGAAGGGCCCCAAATTTCTTGCTGGCCAGTATGCATTTGAAACTGTTCAGGCTCAAGACAGATACCTTTAGAATAGTGGAGAGGGTATGACTTTAGTGTGAACAGACTCCTATTAATTTTGGTACCTGTTGTTCCTGGAATCAAAACATATTCTCCTACTGAGTCCTCAGGGTCTGTCACCTTTGTAGATTTCAGATGTGACCTTGAAAGTTTAACCCTATTATTATTTTTTGATCACTGGAAATTAAACTTGGGCCAACCCCTTTTCTGTTATCTTTGTATTATTTACTAATTACTACTACATTTGTACCCAACACTCATAGTCAATTTTTGATGTTAGTAGGAATGCCCTATTCCAGCTAATATTCTTATCAAGGTTTACAAAGTCCTTAGCACACTATCTCATTTGATCCTTGTAACAACCTTGGGTGGGAGTTGTTGCAAGCATTATTATCGCTATTTTACAGATAAGAAAATGAAGCTTGGGCCAGTCAAGTGACTAACTTGAAGATCTTAAAGCAGCTAATGAATGAGGGGTAAAGTTGAAGTGAGATAGTTTCAATAGAGCTGGGGTGAAGCATACATCATCTTGAGGGACCTTCTAGTTAGTTGAAGGGCAAGTGAGAGTTTGGCAGCATGGACATACCTCACTCTTTCACAAAAATGGCCCAACCCTGTTCCTCTGTATATGATGGATAATAAAAACACAAAAACCAGGCAAAAGAGAAGATAGCCTAAGTCTCAGGGCTAAGGAAAGAGGTAAATAATAGACCCCATGGGACTAGTGCCTTACAGTCAAGTAAGATGGCCTGATATAGCCAAGGTTGTCTTTTAGGGGATCAACCCCATCACATGCCAACAGGAAGCAAAATAGACATCAATGGAGCTTGGTACAATTATAAGGGACTTTAAGGTCTCTGAAAGGGGTACCCACAAATAGAGCTACATAACATTTGTTAACAAAAATTCTTTGGTGCCGTGAGCTATGAGTGCTTGCAAGTGGTGGTCCAATAGGATCTATTTCTTAGATTTCCAGGTGGAGAAAACAGAGAGATCCCCAGGAAGCAATCCAGAATTATGCTTTACACCAGTGCAGATTCAAATAGAAATGGGGCCAGTAAACCGTACATAAACATCTCTGCATGTTGCATATTGGCTTAGAAACCATACATTTAAATGTATTATCAATGTTCTATTGTTTTTTTAAATTTATTTTGTTAAGTATTTCCCAATTACATTTTAATTTGGATCTGGCAGCACTGGGGAGTGTTGTGCCTAGACTACATGTTTGACACTGTGCTCCATAGGATGAAACATGACAAAACATCAGTGCTCTCCTCCCTTTTTTTGGCCTGTGATAGATTTGTGAACTTTGTGGGATATATCAGTAAACACTAGGTTTCCTCTATCACTGGCATCTATCAATTCACATGTCCTACATTGATCCACACAATTTGTATACACTATATAGAGAATCAAAGAATGGTCAAGTAGGAAGAGTTCTTAGAGATCATCTTAGTCTATTCTCCCCACCTCTCCCCTTTTTAAAAATAATCGAAGATACCAAGGCCTAGAGACAGAAGCTATTTGGCCAAGGAGGCAAAGCAAGCATGTTGCCGGAGCAGTTTGTAGTAGTAGTAGTAGTAGTAGTAGTAGTAGTAGTAGTAGTAGTAGTAGTGTGTCATTCTATTGTGCCAAAGTTTTACAAAGAAAAGCTCTTTCACCCCCCTCCTTGACTCCATGGGGTAGACCAGGCAAATATTTTTGTCTCCTTTTTAAGGAAGAAGCAAGTAAGGTTTTTAGAGGTCAAGCAACTTGTTCAATGTCATAGAACTAGTGAGTATATGAGGAGGGGAACCCAGTTCTCCTTACTCTGGGTCCAAAGAGCTGTCCATTGCATCATACTGCCATTCTAACATGTGGGAGTGCCATAGAGGTAAGAAGGCTGATCACAGAGTCTAGACTGCCTGACTTCAAGTCCCATCTCTGGCATACATTGGCTTTTTGACCTTGGGAAAGGATTACAGATACACAGCAGCCTCCCTCTCTCATCTCTTCACTGAGGTCACCATGAACATTTCAATGGTCATCTCCCTGCTCAAAACAATATTCAAAATGGGGAGAAGAGATCTTGGATACTGCTGGACACGAAGTGTATCTTCATGATGCACCCAAGTATTTTGCTACATGGGCTGAGCAGCAGCATTGTATATGGAGGTCCAGGGATAATGCTACTGCCTCTGTGTGCCTTAGATGGTGAGCTGTTCCAGGCAGGGGTCTCAAAAACAGTGCTACATGTGATTTTGTACTTTTAGAAATAGAGGAGTTAGAGCTAAAAGGTACCTTAAGTTATTAATCCAACCCCCCTTCATTTTATAAAGGACAAAATGGAATCTCAGTGACCAAGGACACCTAGTCAGTGTCAAGGCTAGGATTTGAATCCAGGTCTTTTGACCTCAAATTCAGTGCCATTTGCTATGCCGAACATTCATTAGTAGATACTAGACTTGATTTTATGCTACATCCATTGTACAAATTCATATACTCACAGGGCATCAGAGCTGGAAGAATTTCCCTGGCTTCCTTCAAGATTCAGCTTAAATCTCACCTTCTTAAGGAAGCCTTTCCTGGTTCTCTCTTTCCCCCCAGCTCCTGATGCCTTCCTCTTTCAGATGATCGTTATATACTTTTTATGTAAATAGTTAATAATAATTAGCATTTTTATAGCACTTACTATGTGCACCAAGCTAAGTACTTTACAAACATTATCATATTTGCTCCTCACAGCAACTCTGGGAGGTAGATATTATTATTATTATTATTATTACAGTTGAGGAAACTGAGGCAAAAAAAGTTAAGTGACTTGCCTAGGATCACATAGCTAGTAAACGTCAGAGACCAGATGTGAACTCAGATCTTCCTGACTTCAGGCCCAGTGCCCTATCCATTAACTAGTGGTTAACTAATAGTGATCTCCACCTAGGGACCAATATATCTATTTATGTATACATTATTCTCCACCCTCCCAACTCCCATTCAACTGTGAGCTCCTCAAGAGCAGGGACTGTTTTGTTCCTTTCTTTGTAACCTCAGTGGCACAATGCCAGTCACATAGTAGGCGCTTAATAAATGCTTGTTGACTGACTCACTGCAGTGATCATTTGGTTCAGCCCTCTCATTTTACAGGGTGGGAAACAAACCCAAAGAGCAAATGTGACTCACCCAAGGTAGTATGACTAGTAAAGGGGAAAAGCTTGGATGAGAACACAGACTTCCTTTTTCTGAGATCATGTGATACTCAGTGAAAACTCCTCAGGCCTAAACCAATTCCAGGTAGTTTGGGTTTTGGAAATTCCATCTGAATGGAACGTACTTCCTCCTTGCAAAGCAATGATTTTTATGCCTCCAGGTTTTAGCAGTGATGGTAAATTGTGTGGCTTAAACTTAATTGTTACCTAGACCTGGGTTTGTATCATGATGCATTTCTTTCCCCTGACTATCCGTGTGATCTTGGACAGATGGCTTAACTTCCACAGGTCCCAGTTTCCTCCTCTGCAAAATGAGTCATCTAGACTAGGTGACTTCTTGGCTTCCTTCCTACTCTCAAATGCTATGCACAAAATGCTCATAAATCCAACTGAACTGTCGTTGGGAATTTTTCTTTATGATAATTCAGTAGCCTTGACGTCCACCGTGTTCTTTTGTTTACTTTGTTGGCTGGCAAAGCGCTCTATTTGTCATCTGGGTGTTTCCCTGGGGAGCAACAGTGAACCAGTGTCAGTTGTGCGGAGGACTAACCTCTCAATTTACACAGGATGCTCTCAATTCTAGACTTGCTAAAGCCTGGATTTTGTTTGTTTATTTGGTTTTGTTTCAGTGGTGTTTCAGGGAGAGTGCTGGACTTTGAGCTAGGAGACTTGGGCTCACTTCCATTTCAGACACTTTCTAGCCATGGGCAAATCCTTGGTTTCTTCATCTGTAAGATGGGGATAATCACAATTAGTGTTGAGACCTTAAAGGCCATCTAGTCAAATTCCCTCATTTTATAGATGAGGAACCTAAGGCTCAGAAAAGTTAAGTAATTGGTCTGGAGTCACAAAGATTGTAGTCAGAAGAGCCCTCAAAGCACTGGATTCTCTGACTCCAAAGCTAGTGAGCTCTCCATGGCAGCATGCTCACCTTCTCTTCTTCCCAGGACTGTTTGAGGAAAATGCTTTGCAAACCTAAAAGCTATAGGAATGAGGGTAGTTACTCATTTGTGGATGTGGTTGGGCAGGTCAGGGGTGACCTAGCAAGAAAATGGTCTTGAGGCAGATGAATGACGACCATGAGAATCAACATGGATGGGAATTTCCAATGAGAGTGGGAAGAAGAGCTGGGGAAGGGAAACCAAGGGAACCCGAGAGATCTGGGGAGGGGTCAGTCTTGATCTCTGAAGGCCTAAGCCTGAGTTATAGCTCTGCCCGTTACTGGTTGTGTTATGTGACTAAGCCATTGAAATATTGTACAGGTTTCTTATTCTAGCATGGACCTTGCTCAATTTCAGTTTTTCAATCTATAAAATGGAGATAATTAAGGATTTATACTACCAACTTTAGGGTTCTCTTGAGAACCAGAAAAGATGATAAGTGAAAAATTGAAATCCATAAAGCACTATAAATACAATTATATAAATTATATATAATAAAATTATAATGTATTTATATTGCATGATTTATATTATTATATATTTTACATCATATCCTATAATTTATAATTATACATACATGTATGCATGTGCATGTATGTATATACACACATACATACACGTATGTATCTGTGTATACATATGTATGCATACTTTATAGACGTATTCATACACATGTACAGACATGCGTATAGCCAGTATTCTATAGTGGCTACAGTGGGAGGAGACTTGGAGTCAAGAAGATCTGGGTTCAAATCCTGTCTCAGACACTTACCTTCTGTGTGACCCTGGGCAAGTCATTTACCCTCTCTCAGACTCAGTTTCCTCATCTGTAAAATGAGGATAAGAATAGTACCTGCCTCACAGGGTTGTTGTGAAGGTCAAGCGAGACATTATACATATAATGCCTTGTAAACCTTAAAGCGCTATATAAGTGCTAGCTATTATTTTCATCATCACATTACATCTTCAGAAATCATCAGTGATGGAAAAACACTGGAGCCAAAAATGTTTAAAACTTGGAAGTAATTTTAAAGTTTGTTTATTGCCTTAGCTGTTGTTCTGTAGAAGCTTTATAATACAGGACTTTAAAAAATATGATATTCAGGTGGGTGACATCCCATCTCTTGATAATTAGTAGCGGTGTGACCAGAAGCAAGTCACTTGACTTATCTGAGCTGCAGATAATTCTGTAAGACTCATCTACTCAGTTATAGAAGGCTAATGATCTTTCAGGTGATGGGAGCTCCCATGCTTCTGAAACCACAGATCCTTGGCAAGTTGGCAATGTCCCACTGACTTTAAGGTTTTTCTTCTATACACTCTCAACCATCTGCTTTCCATTCATTTCTCACTTCCTCAAGTATTTTGTACAACATTCTCTGGTAGACTCAATGTGATTTGATTTGGTTGATACTATTATAGAGATCTTAGTATCACAGGATGTCAGAACTGGAAGGGAATTTCGAAACTGTCTAGTCCAATATTCACATTTTGCAGATAAAGAAGTTGAGACCCAAGCACATGAAGTGACTTGGCTATAAGCTAGTTAGTAGCAGAACTGAGATCATAGCCTAGCTCCCAAACACCCAGTTCAGTATTCTTTTTGGTATATGCCACATCGTTCCTAGAAAACCATGGTCCATCATCCATTTAAACATAAACCATTCCAAGCTCCTGGAGGAAAAGGTCCATTAATGATGCAATATTACAATTAAAATCATTGAAATAAGATAGTTTATGGTATAGAAATATGTGCAAGCAGGAACATTCTCTGGGGGTCAGGGTTCCCAAGCTGTTGTATATCTACTTCAAGGCATATGAGAAGCTTGTCAAGAAGGTAGAGAGAATATTTTGCAAATAACTATATCATCTGATTGAAATTAATCTATTTTTGCTTCCGGGGGGCAGAGCCAAGATGGAGGCTGCAAAGCAGAGACTTGCTTGAGCTCCCTGCCAGGTCCCTCCAAAAACCTATAAAAATGTCTCTGAACAAATTCTAGAACTGCAGAACCCACAAAATAGCAGAGGGAAGCAGGGTCCAGCCCAGGACAGCCTGGATGGTCCCTGGATGAGGTCTATTGTGTACAGAGCAGAGGGGTGAGGAGCCCAGCATGGGCGGTGTTGGGATCAATCAGACCAGGAGCTGGTGGAACAGCCCCTAGTGCCCTGAATCAGTGAGCTGCGGCAGTTACCAGACTTCTCAACCCACAAACACCAAAGACAACAGAGAAGGTTAGTGGGAAAAGCTGCGGTGGACAGAGTTCGCAGTTTGGCCATCGCCCCAGGGGCAGCGGGGGTGGTGCAGCTACAGAACTATAGCTGCAGTTGCTTCCGGCGCTAGGCCCACATGGTGGGAGGAATTAAGTGGCAGATCTGAGCAGGAGTACAGAGCCTGCTTAAGATTTGTGTCAGGTCCTGGTTGGCGGTTCTTGGGGAAGGAGGAGTGCTGGTGTGGCAGAGCTGGCTGTATAGAAATAGCTTTGAAATCAACAGCGCATCCCCTCAAGCTTGGAACAAAGTACTCTTTACTCTACAAGCAGTCATACCCGGATGAAAAACTCAAGGGTCAAGTAAGCTGGCTGGGAACAAGGCCAGGCAGCGAAAACTCACTCAGATTCAGTCTCAGACTTTGGAATCTTTCTTTGGTGACAAAGAAGACCAAAACATACAGCCTGAAGAAGCCAACAAAGTCAAAGAGTCTACATCAAAAGCCTCCAAGAAAAACATGAACTGGTCTCAGGCCATGGAAGAGCTCAAAAAGGATTTGGAAAAGCAAGTTAGAGAAGTAGAGGAAAAATTGGGACAAGAAATGAGAATGAGGTGAGAAAACCATGAAAAACAAGTCAATGAATTGCTAAAGGAGACCCAAAAAATACTGAAAAAAATATTGAAGAAAACAACACCTTATAAAATAGACTAACTCAAATGGCAAAAGAGCTCCAAAAAGCCAATGAGGAGAAGAATGCCTTGAAAGGCAGAATTAGCCAAATGGAAAAGGAGGTACAAAAGACCACGGAAGAAAATACTCCCTTAAAAATTAGATTGAAGCCAGTGGAAGCTAGTGACTTTATGAGAAATCAAGATATTATCAAACAGAACCAAAGGAATGAAAAAGTGGAAGATAATGTGAAATATCTCATTGGAAAAACCACTGACCTGGAAAATAGATCCAGGAGAGATAATTTAAAAATTATTGGACTACCTGAAAGCCATGATCAAAAAAAGAGCCTAGATATCATCTTTCAAGAAATTATCAAGGAGAACTGCCCTGATATTCTAGAGCCACAGGGCAAAATAGAAATTGAAAGAATCCATCGATCGCCTCCTCAAATAGATCCCCAAAAGAAAACTCCTAGGAATATTGTCGCCAAATTCCAGAGCTCCCAGATCAAGGAGAAAATACTGCAAGCAGCCAGAAAGAAACAATTTGAGTAATGTGGAAAAACAATCAGGATAACACAGGATCTAGCAGCTTCCACATTAAGGGACTGAAGGGCATGGAATACGATAACCTGGAGGTCAATGGAGCTAGGATTAAAACCAAGAATCACCTACCCAGCAAAACTGAGTATCATGCTCCAAGGCAAAATATGGATTTTCAACAAAATAGAGGATTTTCAAGCTTTCTCAGTGAAAAGACCAGAGCTGAATAGAAAATTTGACTTTCAAACACAAGAATCAAGAGAAGCATGAAAAGGTAAAAAAGAAAGAGAAATCATAAGGGACTTACTAAAGTTGAACTGTTTTGTTTACATTCCTACATAGAAAGATGATGTGTATGATTCATGAGACCTCAATATCATAGTAGCTGAAAGGAATATGCATACATATATATGTGTGTGTGTATACATATGTGTGTGTCTATGTATGTATATAAGTAGGTGTATATATATTATATGTAATATTATATATAGACAGAGGGCACAGGGTGAGATGAATATGAAGGGATGATATCTAAAAAAAATAAAATCAAATTAAGGGATAAGAGAGGAATATATTAGGAGAGGGCGAAAGATAGAATGGGTTAAGTTATCTCGCATAAAAGTGACAAGAAAAAGCTGTTCTGTAGGAAGGGAAGAGGGGGCAGGTGAGGAAGAATGAGTAAATCTTGCTCTCATTGGATTTGACCTGAGGAGGGAATACCATACACACTCAACTGGGTATCTTACCCCACCAGAAAGTAGGAGGAAGAAGATAAAAAGTGGGGGACAATAGAAGGGAGGGCAGACAAGGGGAAGAGGTAATCAAAAACAAATACTTTTGAAAAGGGACAGGGTCAAGGGAGAAAATTCAATAAAGAGGGATAGGTTAGGAAGGAGCAAAACACAGTTAATCTTTCACAACATGAGTATTGTGGAAGGGTTTTACATAATGATACGCGTGTGGCCTGTGTTGAATTGCTTGCCTTCTTAGGGAGGGTGGGAGGGGAGGGAAAAGGGGAGAGAATTTGGAACTCAAAGTTTTAAAAACAGACATTCAAAAATAAACAAAAAAAAAGTTTTTGTATGCAACTAGGAAATAAGATACACAGGCAATGGGGCGTAGAAACTTATCTTGCCCTACAAGAGAAGAAGGGAAAGGGGGATGGGAGGGGAGTAGGGTAACAGAAGGGAGGGCTGACTGGGGAATGGGGCAACCAGAATATATACCATCTTGGAGTGGGGGGGAGGGTAGAAATAGGGAAAAAAATCAATGCTGAAAACTAAATATATTAAATATATATAATTAAAAAAAGAAAAAGATGATTGCACATAAAACAGCAAATCTATTATGTACAACTTGCTATTCCTTTAAAATCTATAATAAAGTTATCATGTAAAAAATGAATTAATCTATTTTATTTCTTATGTGCATATATAGTTCCTTTCATGTTGAATAGAGAGACATGGGAATGTTTTTCTTACATGAATATGCATGGTAAACTCTAGAATTTATTTCCGTTCATAAGGAATAGAGGACAGAGGAAGGTTTACTGAAATTCAAGGTGTACTGAGCCTGAAAGAGCTTGGGAACACTTATTCTGTGACCCAAGTTACAGGACATAGCTGGAAGATGCTGGGCTATAAAAGGTCTCCAACAAGGCTCTTCTTTGAAAGAAGGAATGGAAAGAATGCTTACTGGTTGTTGGCTCCCTGGTCGTTGGCCCCCTGGCTGCTGGTTCAGGGGTTGAACTGGTGAAGTCGATGGGGTTTTTCCTTTGGGTACCTGCCGACTGCCTTCTGAAAGTTGGTAAGACTGACTCTGAGGATCCAAATAAAGAAATAAAAAAATGCTCAAAGACCAGCCAATCTGTAACTTTTGAAAGACTGAAAACAAATCACAATAAGCTAAATATGCTAATAAATAAATGAATTCCCCCCCCACCCCATGCCCTATAGCTTTGAAGAATATTACAGAAGTGGGTCTTAGTATCTCCCAAAGGTAAACTACAAAACTACTGTTAGTGATTTTGGATCACTTGCCAAGGTGACTTGCCTTCTTTTAGCTTATTAAATAATGCCTCTTTGAAGGCAGTATCTTTAGGCCTGGAAACTTGAAATTTTCTGAGCAAATATGGGACACCTAGGTGATACAGTGGATAGAGTGCTGGGCTTGGAGTCAGGAAGACCTTACTTCAAATCTAGCCTATAGCACTTCCTGATTGGCTTCAGGGTACATATATAAACCTTATTACATTTCATAAACCCTTCCTCTTAAACATCACTTGTAATGACAGGCAAACACAATTGACCTCAGGGATTTTTTTTTCTCCTTAAATGCACAATTCGTCAAAATAAAGAGATCCTGTATTCATTAGCACCTTCTTAAAATGTCCATATGATGTCAAAGAGTGCCAAATGTTACTGCTATTAACAGAAATTAAGTCCAAAGTAAAACATTTAGTCTACTACCTGGGCATTTTCATATATATTTGATGCTGGGTGAATGAAATCACTGGATGACTGAATTTTCCCTTTTACGTCCATATTGCATGGTGCTTTGGTTAGACAGAACCACAGCCAACACATCTAACCTGCTCTCTGATTGGCACATTTGTATAAGGAGCTAGAAAAACTTTCCTCCCTAACCAAAACTGTGGAACTAATGGTTTGTGCAATTCTCTAAGATGAAGCAAAAAAGTCTTCATTTATTCACTCATCAAACTATTATAGGTAAGGCGCTGTGGTTTATTTTGTTGCTTTCTTTGTTGCTTGCTTAGGATACACTATTTCTGAGCCATAATTAACTGAATTATGTTCAAAGAAATGCCCAGTTGTGTTAAAATTTTGGTGCTACATAGTTGAAGTGAATAAGAAGTCACATCAGCCCAGGAGGGAAAAAGCTTTGTATCAATTAATCCAGATTTCAGATTGTAAATTTGTCTCATCACATACATTTATTAAATTTAAATGAGTTCTCATCCCATGCACGGCAAAATTAAGGCTTGATTTTTATGTTGGCTTCCCCAGTGAAAAGACTACTTACATGGCGATTGCCCATTTTGTAGATTTCTTGGATGACAAAGGCAGAAGTGGTGCGTAGGTTGCTAAAATGATAGTGGTAGGACTGGTGAAGGTTTATAACACTTGTCTGAGAGCTTAGGACAGTTTCTCTCAGGTTAATAAGTAACTTATGGAATTTAATTTGAATAAATTGTTGGTGGGAGGTTTTTTTTGCCTTTCTGAATGTGCTGTTCTTCATTCTGAGGCATTGCAACAGCATGTTGGCAGTAACTATTTGAGAACTTAGAATCACCAAGTGACCTTGGTCAGAAGTCTCATTCAAATTAAATATTGTATCAGTCGATAAAATATTTAGGTTTATTGAGGTGAAGAACTAACTAGTAACTAGGGGTGGGTGTAGCAAACGAAATTTTTCTCTGACTTGCTGGAACTTTTCATTATTATGGTTTTATTTTTCAGTTTGATCTGGTAGGGCCTCAGTTTCCTCATCTATGAAAGGGGTTAGATTAGGTGACTTCTAAGGCCCTTGTGAACTAAATCTATGATCCTGTACAAGGATCAGCATTAACCTGTCAGGTAGGAGGGCTTTGTCATTGTTTAGTCATTTTCTGTCATGTCTAACCCTTCGTGACCCACTTTGGTGTTTTCTTGGCAGAGTGGTTTGCCATTTCCTTTTCTAGCTCATTTTACAGATGAAGGAATTGAAGCAAATAGGATTAGGCGACTTGCCCAGGGTCACACAGCTAGTTAGTGTCTGAGGCTGGGTTTGAACTCAGGTCTTTCTGACTCCAGGCCTGACACTCTACCCACTGTGCCACCTAAGTACCCACCAAAACTACAAAACAGCAAAACTGCTTCTTTGTTGGGAACTAAGCTTCTTACATCTGGCTCCACATTACCTTTCCAGACATTGCAGTGTTCTCTTTCACACACTTGACCTTCTGACCTATTTATCAGTCAGTCAAGTGTATTTATTAAGAGTTTACCTAGTCCATGATTCAGTCACAACGGTCTCTTTGTTGTTCCTCACACAAGACACTCTATTTTCTAACTCCCAGTACATTCTTTCTCACTGTCCACCATGCCTAGAATTCTCTCCCTCCTCATCTCTGATTCCTGGCTTCCCTGGCTTTCTCAGGTTTCAGCTAAAATCCTTTCTTCTGTTGTTGTTGTTGTTAAGTTGTCAGTCATGTCTGACTCTTCATGACCCCATTGAGATTTTCTTGACAAGGATACTGAAGTGGCAAAGACACAGCTCATTTTGCAGATAAGGCAAACTGGGTTAAATGATTTACCCAGGGTCACACACAGCTAGGAAGTGTCTGAGGCTGGATTTGAATGAGTCTTTTTGATTCTAAGCCCAGTACTCTATCCACTGTGCCACCTAGTTTCCCTGCTTCTATAAGAAGTCTTTTTCTAACCCTCCTTTGTGCTAGGGACATCCCTTTAAAGTTACCTTCAATCTATCTTCTCTATATCTTGTTCACATGTTGTCTCACTCAGTAGAATGTGGATCCCTTGAGGGGAGGGACTCTTTTTCCTTCCTTTGCCTCTCCAGCTCTTAGTACAATGCTTGGTACATAGTAGGCTCTTAATAAATGCTTGGGTTTTTTTGCTGTTGTTTAGTGGGAGGCAAATAGAGAAATGTAAGAACACCCTTCCTGTCTTCAAAAGGCTGATATTCTATTGGGGGAACAATATGCCAATATCTATGTACATACAAGATAATAGACAGTGCAGATGGAAGGTATTTCCCTCCAGGGCAGACACTAATAGTGTGTGTGTGTGTGTGTGTGTGTGTGAGAGAGAGAGAGAGAGAGAGAGAGAGAGAGAGAGAGAGAGAGAGAGAGAGAGAGAGAGAGAGAGAGGAGGGTGGGATAGTAACAAGGAATGGGATTTGAGCTGATCTTGAAGGAAGTCAGGAAAACCAGTAGAGGGAAGTGAGAACGAAGGACAATCCAGGCAAAGGGAACATCTAGGGGAAAGGTACAATCAAGAGATGGAATTCTGTGCAAGGAACAGCAAGAAGACCAGTATCATTTTATTGTGGAGTACATGGAGGAGCGTAAAGTGTAAGAAGATTGGAAAGGTCAGAAGGGGCCAGGTTATGATGGACTTTAAAAGCCCAACAGAAGATTTTACATTTAATCCTGCAAGTAATGGGGAGCCACTGCAGTTTGCTGAGTAGGAGAGGTGTGACATAGTCAGACCTGCTCTTTAGGAAAATCTCTGGCTTCAGTGTGGAAGATAACATCCTTCCCCCATCTTTGTTGTCACCCACATCTGGAAAACTCTCCCTCCTCATTTCCGCTTTTGAAACTCCCGAGCTTCCTGGGAAACAGGGAAAGGGTGAGATACAGAAAAGCCTCCAACCAGAACATGGGATCTGAGCTTGCTCAAAGGAAGCCAGGAAAGCCAAGAGGCAGAGGTGAGGAAGGAGAGCATCCGAGGGATGGGGGACAGCCATTGCAAAGGCATAAGGTGTGAAGATAGAGTGTTATGTGTAAGGAATATCAAGTAAGCCAGGTACCTGGTTCACAGAATACAATGAAGGCAGAAAAGTATAAGACCACTAGAAAGGTAGGAAGGGGCCCCATTATGAAAGGCTATGAAAGAAAAAGGGAGGATGTTGTATTTGACTCTGGAGGTCATTGGGAGCCACTGTGGCTTCTTGAGCAGAGTGGATGATAAGGTCAGCCTTAGGCATTAGAAAAATCACCTTGGTGCTTGAGTGGAAGATGGACTGATTGGAATGGGGAGAGACTTGAGGTATAACCTGTTAGAAGGCTCTTTCAATAGTCCAGGAGATAATGATAACAGAGATGGTCATTGTGTAAGTAGAGAGAAGGGTATAAGAGATATTTTGAAGGTTGAAACTACAAGACTTTACAATGAATTTGGTAGGGAGGGTGAATGAGAGTGAGGAGTTAAGGATGTCACTGAGGTTGTGAGCATGGGAAACAGAGGTGCCCTTGATGGTAACAGGGAAGTTTGGAAGAAGGGAGGGTTTGGGGCAAAAGGTAATGAGGTGTTCTTGCCCATGTTTAATTTGAGATCCCTATAGGCATCTAATTTATCTAATGAATAAAATGACTAGTCCATATCCTCACTGCACATTTTATTCTTTAATTAAAAAACAAACAAACCCCCAAATGTTTGCTCACAAAAGAGTGGGTTTTGGGATATGTCAGATGCTATGGTTATAATCTATTTATTTCTGGGAATGAGTTGGAGCCAATCACAAATGATTTCAGATAAACTGAAGAGAAATACAGAAGTAAATAGTGCATGCTTGTGGGGAAAGCTCTTTGCTACACATACTAACTTAGTTCTAGATCCACAAAAACTTCCATGAGAATCCAACAATTGAATTTTAGTTCCATGCATTGGCTTTAAGCTAAAAACTGATAAGGGAAGCATTTTTGGTTTTTAGAAACTATTCATATATGCATGTATCTGTAAATACATACATACAAATATGCATACACATATGTGTGTATGTATGCTTACACATACATATACACATATATTACATATATGCATGTATATATATGATATGTTGAATGCTATGGGGTATCTAATTTGGAATATCCAAAGGGCACTTGATGATGTAGAACTGGAGCTCAGGAGAGAGACCAGGGCCAGAAAAAGAGATTTGGGAATCATGTGCATTGAGCTGGGAGCTGGTGAGATCATAGGGTGAGAGAGTATAAAGTGGAAAGAGAAGAGAGTACAGGACAGAACCTTAGGAGACACCCACAGTTAATAGGTGAGACATGGAGGAATAACCAGTTTAAAAAAAAGACTGAGCAAAAGTAGTTGAACCAATAGGAAAACCCAGAGAGAACAACATCATGAAAAGCTTGAGATGGAAAAATATCCGGGAGAAAAAGGGATTCTCCTGTGTTGAATGCCACTGAGACGTTCAGGATTGAAAAAAAAGCCTTTAGATGTAGCAGGTAAGAGAGCACTGGGAAATTTGGAAAGACCAAGTTGAATGATAGACAGAAGCCAGATTTCAAATGGTTTGGGAGCCAGTGGGAGGAGAGGAAATGGAGACGGTGAGTATATTTGCGTAAGTGTCAGGTAAGTGCTAGCGGGGATTCTTTTTCTAGTAGGGGCTGGATGTCCCCTGACATCCCCTCCAACTCCAAAATTCTGTCAGTCATCCATCCATTTATCATCATGAGTAAGATCAATAATAGTGTCAGAGGCTTATAGGAGCTTAGATTTAGGGCTGGAAGAGATTTTAGAAGTCATCTGAGACATTTTTTAAAATTTATTTTTATTTTTTAAATTTTTATTTAACATTTATTATTAAGGAGACTGGAAAAATATTGATAGTGTTAATACTTTGTTTATAAGATATATATCACTTAAAATAAATTTTATTAAGCTTATCATTTTATTTTAAAAATGAGTTTATTAATGCCTTTTGTTTTTGACATCACAGTTCTTTCTATAAAGTCCCATTCCTGCCTCTTTCCCTGCAAATATTGAAACTTCCCATAACAAGAAAAACCAATTAAGCAAAAAGAATCAATATGTTGGTAACAGCAGCATTTTAATGTTATTTTATAGGGACAGCTAGGCGGCAGAAAGATCTGAGTTCAAAATCCAACCTCAGATATTTACTAGCTGTGTGACCCTGGGCAAGTCACTTATCTCTATTTGCCTCAGTTTCCTCATCTGTAAAATAAGCTGGAAAAGGCAATAGCAAACCACTCAAGTATCTTTGCCAAGAAAATCTCAAACGTGGTCAAGGAGTCATATATAACTGCATAACAATATGAAAACATTTTTATAATGCTTACTATGTGCCAAACACTTTGCAAATATCATCTGATTTGATCCTTACAACATCCCTGAGAGGTACTATTATTATCCCTATTTTACAAGTCAGGAAACTGAACCAAAAGGAGGCTAAGTGACCATGTTAGATAATACGTGCAACATTCTTTCCTTACACTCCCCACCGCTCCCTGAAGTGTGCTTCCTATCTTTTCTCTGAGACATTATTCATTCCCCTTATTTTACAGATGAAGAATGTGGAGACCCATAAAGGTTAAGTGATTTGCCCATGATCACTCAGGTAAAATTAGCTCTCCTATTAATTCTTCCAAAGCCCAGAAGTCAAGCTACTGTCATCATCATCGTCATTATTATTATAGTTCAGCAACACTGACTTTTGTGGGTTTGTGGACCAGCTTGGGAATTGAACTGCAATTTATAACATTTTAAAAATAATGGTAAATAAGTATTTCAAGTTCCAAAGCACTGAACCGTGAAGTTTATAGCAAAACTTGCATGTAATTTGGAGTTCAGCTGTATAAGCCTCATTATCTGAACTAGATTGTAAGATCCTTGAGATAGGGGCCCCTGATTTATATCTTTTTGTATCTCCGGCATCTAAATCTAAAATAAAAAACAGTGTGTGCACACACACAGCCCTACCTGATAACTGAACCCAAGACATCCTCAACAATATGTTATAACCATTGGAACTACCCAACAAGAAACCAACCTAAACCCTAGATGTTATCTTAGAAATTAAAGGTCATTTCAGTTGTCTGGCCTACATTCAGAATCTGAGGAACATGTAGGTCTCTGGATAAGGAGATTAAGTGGAAGTTTTATGTAATACATAAATGAATTTAGAAGTTTCGTACATGATGTTGCCACAGAAAAGGGTCCTCTTTCTGCAACCATATCATCATGGGCAAGGATGGATGAAGAACTAGGGTTAGAGGAAATGGGTAACTCAGCTATGAATGGAAGCCTAGTGAGGTCTTCAGACTGAGTCTCTATGTCTGATAAGCAGTTCCTATAAAAATTGTTAAGTATTATTTCTGCCTTATTCAGAGTAGGCAGTCCATAAATGTTGGCAGCTGAAGGATTTGTAACTGCCTTCCCTATTGAATTGTAGGATAATGGCTTTCTGGGCTAATGTATTGACTAGGTCTTTAATGATAAAGCCCTTCAATTTTGGTTCCAGTATTTTGAAACTTCCCAACTTACAAGAGCACATCTTATTTAGGTCATTGACTGAGAAGGTTTTCTTAGTGTTTTCTGTGGTTGTCTCATGGGCAGGGTTTGGGGGGGGGGAGTTTCAAAGTTTTGGCCCTTCACTGTGATATCTTGACTTCTCCCCCCTGAATTTAAATATGAAATAAAATGA
Organism: Trichosurus vulpecula; assembly: GCF_011100635.1. Taxonomy (NCBI): domain Eukaryota; kingdom Metazoa; phylum Chordata; class Mammalia; order Diprotodontia; family Phalangeridae; genus Trichosurus; species Trichosurus vulpecula. The sequence continues at coordinate 115,279,670 of NC_050573.1, read as the reverse complement.
GCATTTCCATATACATACTGGAACAGAGTAAGGATGATTGTACATGAAACCGTGAATATTACAGACAACCTGCTTTTCTTCTTAAATATATATTAAATTCAACATGTAATTTTCAAAGCTGCCCACCTTCCTTATTTGTGATTCTTTCTGGCCCCTCTTTTATTCTCTTTTCCACATTAAAAAAAAGTTTCAATGACCCTCTGTTCTTTCTCTTCTCTTTTCTCTTTTTTTCTTTCCTCCCTTCCTCCCTCCTTTGCTCTCTCTCTCTCTCTCTCTCTCTCTCTCTCTCTCCTTCTTTTTTTCTTTCCTTCCTTCCTTCCCTTCTTTCCTTCTTTCTTCTTTTCTTTCTTTTTCTTTCTTTCTTTCTTTCTTTCTTTCTTTCTTTCTTTCTTTCTTTCTTTCTTTCTTTCTTTCTTCCTTCCTTCCTTCCTTCCTTCCTTCCCTTCTTTCCTTCTTTCTTCCTTCCTTCCTTCCTTTCTTTCTTTCTTTCTTTCTTTCTTTCTTTCTTCCTTCCTTCCTTCCTTCCTTCCCTTCTTTCCTTCCTTCTTCCTTCCTTCCTTCCTTCCTTTCTTTCTTTCTTTCTTTCTTCCTTCCTTCCTTCCTTCTTTCCTTCCTTCCTTCCCTCCTTCCTTCCTTCCTTCCTTCCTTCCTTCCTTCCTTCTTTCCTTTCCTTCTGTCGCCTTTCTCGTCTATTCCTACCTTCCAACTCCATTTGGGGGAAGAAAAGAAAAGAAAAACAAAACCTTTGTAACAGAGTTATCAGAATGACTCTTGGAGGTGGGAGTCATGGATGAATCATAGTTCCAACCCTTTTTCTTTGAACTCTGAAACTAATCCTTCGGGATGAATAACCTGGGTATAATTCAGTTCAATTCAACAAGTATTTATTAAGTACCCACCATGTGCCAAGCACCACACCAGGTACTGGGGACAGTAAGACAAAGATGTAACAATCTTTGCCCTTAAGGGGCTTATGAGAGAAACAATATACATATACATGCTTGGGGGAGAGGGGAGAGAGAGATGGGCATGACAGATGTCATTAAGGTCTTTAAAGGCTCTCATATGGAACTGGAATTAGACTTATTTTCTTTGGACTCAGTGGTCAGAACTGAGAAGCTGCAAGGAGGCAAATTTGGGGTTGGTGTTGGGAAAAATATTTCTTAATAATTAAAGTGCCCCAAAATGGATGGGCTACCTTGGAAGGTGGCAAGTTCCTCTCACTGGAGGTCTTCAGGCTGAAGCATTGCCTTTCAGGTATGAGTTAGACTCTATGGTCACTGACGTCTCTTCCAAATCTAAGATTCAGTGAATAAATACAAAATATATGCAAAATAAAGGCAAAGTAATTTCAGGGAGAGGGAGGGTATTAACAACTGTGGGCATCAGGGGAGACTTCCTGTAGGAGGTAGCACATGAGCTGGGTTTGAAGGAAGCAAGGGATTCTGAGAGTAAGAGACGAGGAAAGAGGGCTTTCCAGACCTGGGTGCCATGGCACCCAAATGCACAAAAATGGGAGGTCCATCCTCCATATAGCTGCCAAAATGACTTTCCTAAAAATCAGGTCTGACCACACTATTCCCCTCCTACTTAGTAAACTTCAATGGCTCCCTATTACCTTCAAAATCAAATATCAAACCATCTGTTTGGCACTTACAGCCCTTCACAACCTGGCCCCTTTCTACCTTTTAGATCCCCAGAACTTAGAACATAATAAGTATGTCACAAATATTTAGTGACTTGCTGACTGACAAGGAGGCCAATTTGTCTGAAATAGAGAGTTTATGAAGGAAAATATATGCATTAAGTCTGGAAAGGAATTCTGTAGTCAGATAGGAAAGGCCTTTAAAAGCCAAACAAAAGAGTCTGTACTTTTGGAGCATATGTCCTCCTAGAGTGAACTCAGTAAAAATGGAAATCCCCAGGTTTAAGGTAGTTGAAGGCCAGGTTGGGTCTATGATCTGTTGTTTCTCCCTACCACAGGAAATTTCCTCACATTTTCTTCCATTGCCTACAGAATAAAGTCCACATTCTTGGGACCGGCTTTTAAGGATTTGTGCACACTGGCTTAGACCTGCCATTTTAGCCTTACTGCTCACTAAGCCCTTACTGGAGTCCAGAAGTCTCCAGGCATTGTCTCCTAAATGTATCTTATGCATTCCAGACTCCATACAATACTCCAGGCATTTTTCTCTCTTCCCATTCTATGCCTTACCCCTTCTTCTCAATGTATTCAATTCCTACACATTTTTAAAGACCCAGCTCAGGTCCCGCTTAATCTATAAACACTTCTCCGACTTGTTAAGTCTTCTGCCTATGAATTCCTACAGCATTTGCAGCCTGAGCCACACTTAAAATATGTTGCTTGGTATTGTCAATTATCTTGTTATGCATGAGTCTTGATTTCCCAGCTGGAGTGTAAGCAGTTCAAGGACAGGGACCATGTCTTGAATTATTTTATAACAATCACGTCACTTAATACAGTTCCTTGTACATACTAAGAGATCAGTAAATATTTGTTGATGAGTGTGTAATACTCCTGCTGCACATATCTACCATATCAAAGTCTTCTTATCCTGTAGCATGTGGGAAAAGGGGTCCTAATGAATGTGGGGCATCATGAAATCTTTCCCGTTTGGCTGCCAAAATATGTCCCAGGTGAATAGTTATGGTTTTGGAGCATCAGAATGAATCTCCAGAGTATTTTGGGCATCAAACCCCTTTTCTACTCATAGATGCTGAGGCAGCCAGGTGGCCAGTGCTTCATGTGGAATCAGAGAGACTCTAATTCGAATCCTGCCTCAGACACTTCCTAGCTGTGTGATCCTGGACAAGTGATTTAACTTCTTTCAGCCTCAGTTTCCTCACTTGTAAAATGGGGGTAATAAGAGCACTTATCTTCCAAGGTGGTGTGATGTTTAAAAAGTTCAAGAGACACAATTTTTGGATAGTTAATCATTTTATTAAAAAAGGGTCAGTGACACTCCCAAATGCCAAAGACCCATCATGAGGGTGGGCTCACAGTTTGTATGCTCTCAGAAAAGTGGGTGGTCCTGAGGGTTAACTGGTTAACAATTAATGAAAGAGAATGAATATTACAATGAAAGGTGGACCTATTCTAAAGAGGGTCTAGGGGAACTTTGATTATGTCATTTACTTCTAAATTACCCAGCCTTGGGCCATCTAATCAAAGAATTTATCACCACCCATACCTGTAGAGCACAATGGGGTTCCTCACCTTAGATTAAATTCCTTGTACTATTGGGTGGGGTCTGAACTAGATTGAGGAGAAAATTAATTTAATCTCATCTTCAGCCATGTCAGAGACTTCAGAGACTGAACCTTGAAAGGAGAACTTTAGGAAAAAAGAGGAACTCTGGATCTCCCTAAATCATTGCTTATTAATAATCATTTCTCTCAGTGATTATGAAACACATAAGATTATATATGTAAAGGCTTCTAGCTATCACCCTAATTCAGATAGGATACCAGTCAGGACACAGAAAAAGTACTAGAAAGTGCTAGATGGCAGTCTTGAATTGATGATGACACATAAGGTCTCCAGAATCTACTATTTGGTCATTGGATAAAATGCAAGATTGGGAGTCATAAAGGCCTAGATTCAAATCCTGGCTCCAACACCAGGTGTACCATCCTGAATTAGTGACTTAACTGCTAGAGCCTCAGTTTCCTCATCTATAAAATGGGCATGACAATACCTATAGTTTCTCCCTCACAGGAAGTTGTGAGAATATGGAACAAATCATGCAAAGTACTTTGCAAACTTTCCAGCACTGACCACATACCAGTTTATCATTATTTCTGTTCTCATTGTCTAGGTTTCTTTAGCTGCTGCTATAGATCCACACTCCTATTTCTGTCCCTTAGCTTTTGCTGTGTGAATATTGCCTCTTTTTTGGTGCCCAATGTCTCCCTTTTAGTCTGGCTCCTATTAGCAAGTCTCAGACTTCTCAGTGTATTGCACAACCCTGATGGTGGTGGCAGCCCCCCTTTTTCCCAAATGACATAAATAACAACTCATTTCTCAGCCTTGAGTCATATCTTCTCTTCATCAGCCATACCCAGCCGAATTTCCTGAATATCAAAGGTCAGAACCTTTGGGAGATAGCTTAGGGGTATCCATTTCAGTTTAGTTTAAAAGAGCAGAATGAAATTGTGCTGGGAAATTCCTAGCTGAGCAAGAGATATGGTTTGTCACTACAGGATGACAGATGCAAAAAACGAAAGAGGCTTGGGAGGAGATACGAAACTATTCAATTTGGCAAAGTTGAAACAAGCACCTCAACCTCCTAGGCTGTATACCCACCCAGATGCAGACTGCCCACAGACATGTTTAATTTAGCAGAATCAAAGCCACTTGGTGTCACCGCTACCTTTGACTGCTCCCACATTGTTGGTGGGACAGGAATTCTGGATGAAAACTCTAAGGACAGAACACCAACTGGCTTTTTTCTTTGTACCTGACACAACACAAATCACACTCAGAGCAAGCTGCAAAAAACATACCCTTAAATACCTGGGAGTGGAGAAGAGGGGGAGATGGAGAGGAAAGAATGAGGAGAGACTTTGCTAGGGAGGAGTTCGAAAACAGATCACCTAGAAGCTTTTTATTTTCATGAGTTCTTCTTGCTGAGTATGTGCTAAGCTCTGTTGTTTCCCTCCTGAAGGAATACATCTTCTAAACATGGTGTGTGTGCGTGTGTGTGTGTGTGTGTGTGTGTGTGTGTGTGTGTGTAAAAGCTCTAGTCCTACCACCTTAGTTATACAGTCAATCCTCAACATTCGAGTGTTTAACTTCGGCAACTTCAAGCATTGCTATGATTTTATTAGTAACCTCATTTTTACTTTGGCATTGGCAACCATGCACAATAGGGGCTTTGTACAGTAGAGAAAAAAAAATGAGAGGCATGATGCAAGTTTATATTCACAAAAAGGAGGAAAGGATTTGTAAAAGTGTTCATGAATCCACTCTAGACAGTGCTAAAGCAAATTCTCAAGTACATGCGGAAGGAATTGGCAAAAAGGAAAAGCAGCTATACTTGTGGGCAAATGAGATGGTGGTCATCCCTGCCCTCTCACCAGGCGCTCTCTCTGGCTGGGGAGCTTGGACCTAGACCCAGGACTCACCCCGACGCAAATGCTTTTCATGTGGGAACAATTCAACCACAGAGCTGAAAGGGAGATTAGAGAGGGAAGGTTCCCCCTTCCCATTTTTACCTTGGGGTTCTTCTGACAAGTAGCCACTTTCTCTTCCCATCCTGTCCAGCACTGCCTCTCCTCTCCCTTGCATTTTATGAGTTGTTTCATAGTTACCGTGTTAGGAAAAGTGCATAATATCAGAATTAATATTTTGTTATAAAGAATTATCTGCAGAAAAGTTCAACAATTTCTAGCGAAGGACTATAGTTTTGGATGGTTGAGGGATCCTAACCCTCTATTTCCCATAGGTTCAATGTATCAATATTTTTTACTTTTGTGTCCTTTTCTAGGAATTTTACCCCAGCAAAAGGTGAGGATTGACTGTTTTTGGATGACTTCAAGCAGTGGTGGGATTCAGCCGGTTTGGTAGAACCGGTACCTAATTTTAGGTTTGGTTCCACCAAGCTGTTGTTAGAGGGGGAGGGTCCTGCGCCCAACACGTCAGTGGCGGGCCTCAGCTTGGTTCTGTGGAGAACCAGTAATTCCTTTGAATCCCACCACTGGTTTCAAATATAGCTGATGCTAAAAAAAATTAATAAATGTAAAATCAATTTTTAAGTGTTAACACTGTGCTAAGGGATGGGGATGCAAATATAAAAGTGAAAGTAGGTCCTGCCCTCAAGGAACTTGCATTCTAATTCTAGAGAAGCTAGAAGGGTAATGATCAAGGAGTGAAACTTTGGTTTGGAAAGTTATAGAGCTGGTGAGTGAAACCATAGGAATAGATTGACATACGTTTTTTAGGAGTAATTACAAAATGATGACACAAATGGAAGGTTGGGGCTAGAAGCGGAGGTTGGGGGAGAAAGGGAATGCAGCAAAGGAGGCTGATGAGAACATTGCTAGGGTGTAAAGTGAGGCACTGCTGGAGCTCAGCCTAGATGTGGTCAGTGTGAACCATCGGGATATGGGGATGGAAGTCCTCCAAGACATTTCACTGGTCTAGGTAGAAATGCATCGTTATTGATAAACCATGGCAAAATGGTGAGACTATTCCTCCCTTTTGACACCTCCTTATACTTCCCAGGCTGCCTTTTGCGACTTCCTCTCCTACCCCCCACATGTCTGCTCTTGGGGGCATCATCATCCTCTTGGGGTTCACAACCTTGACTCTTCCCTCTCCCTTACCGCCTATATCCAATCAGTTGTTAAGTATTGTCAAGTATATCTTTATGTCGTTAGTTATCCCTCCTCCACTCACACAGCCACTACTTTAGTTAAGAACCTCAGAGCCTTTCACCTAGAGTATTACAATAACCTCTTAACTGGACTCTGCCTCCAATCTCTTCTCACTCTAATCCACCCTTCTCCCAGCTGCCAAATTAATATTTCTCAGATATGACTATGACCACATATGCCCCTCTGTTAAAAAATATGGAGTAGTTCTCTATTACCTTTGGGATATAACACAAAGTAAATGAATGAATAAATACCAAAGCATCTAATAAGCATTTACACTGTGCCAAACACTGTGCTAAATCCTCAGCCTGTAAATTAAAGCTCTCTATGGTCTGATTCTCACCTATCTTCCAGACTTAACTCTATTCTTTTTTTCATGTGCTCTACTATTCTCAAACTAGCTTACTAACAAGTTTCCTAACTTTGACATTCTAGTTCCTATCTATTTTTATGTCTTTGCAAAGTTGGTCCTCCATGTGTAGAATGTATTTGTTCTCCTACTGCATGTGAAGCCTTTATGATTTCATAGTTACTGGTCTCTCCCTCCTCAAATTATCTAGTATTTACCTTTCTGTGCACCACCTAGCTGCACCACCTAGCTACACCACCCACGATTTCACCGAAGAAGGTAGAGACTACTGGCTTTATCTCTGTCTACTCATCACCTTGTACAATGCTTTGCTCATAGCAAGTGCTTATAATTTTTTTAGATGGTATTGATGTTTTTTTTCTAAATGTAATTTTACTCTGTAAAATTGGAAGGTGATAGTGGTGGTGGTGTTGGTGGGGAAGCATGCTTGAATGGCCACACAAAATTCCCTAGGGAAAGCTCTGAATAAGAGTAAGCTTCTGATTTTCCTATTTTACTGTAATTTTTAAAAAATGCGCTTAACAGACATCACCGAATGAACAATTCATTAACATTCATTTGTTTCTTTTCTTCCCCTTTCTAGTATTGCTATTACTCCTGCCCCACGAATACCCACCCCATCCCACTGCTAAAATAAATGAAATTCTTTCATTATAACAGGTAAGCCCAGATAAACAAAATGAATTCACACACTGGTTATATTTGAAACTGTAAGTCTCATTTTATACAGATAGTCCACTGCTTCTCTACCAAGACATGTGAAGCATACTTTATTATCAGTCTTCTAGAGTTAAGTTTTTCAAATTTGCTTTCCTTTACGATATTATAGTCATTGCATAGATTGTTTCCTTAATTCAACTCATTTCATTCTGCATCAGTTGATAAAAATCTTCCTAGGTTTTTCTGAAACCATCCCTTTTGCCATTTCTTATGATGCAATCATATTCTAGTACATTCATATATCACAGTTTCTTCAGCCATTCCCCTTGTTGATGAGCATTCACTCTGTTTCCATTTTTTTTGTTTTCTACAATAATAATAAGTGATGCTAAAAATATGTTTTGTGTCTTTGGGTCCTTTTCTGTTGACCTCTTTGGAGTACATGCTGAGTAGTGTTATTGTTGGGATAAAGGGTACACATAGTTTAGTGACTTTGAGGGGTAGTTCCAAATTGCATTCCAGAGTGGTTGGACCACTTCACGGATTGCCTTTCTTTATATCCACAGGAATTATCACAATACCTGGCACATAGCAGTTGCTTAATAAATGACTGTTAACTTAGCTACTAGTGAAAAAATTTTATATAAACTTAAAATAAATAAGAAATTTGAGTAGTGAGTGTTTTATAAAGGCCATATGATTGATTGACTTTAGAGGCTATCTCATAGGATACTCCCCCATTCTACAGATGAAGAAACAGAGTCCCAGAGAGATGGTAATGATGGAAAACTAATGGAAGTGGGTGTATAAAGGAGGAGACATATATGAGAAATATTGTAGCAATAGAATGAATAGGACTTCTTAACTTTCTGAATGTAGAGGACAAAGAAAAGTGGAACAGAGCAAGATGACTTGGACTAGGAGCATGGACAACTGTAACAGTAGTGGTACCATTGACAGAAATAGGGAAAACAGGAAGCAGAGCAAGTAGACTTCAGAAGAAAGATAATGAATTACATTTTAGACATGTCGAGCTTCAGATATAACTGGGGTACCCATGTGGACATACCTGAATCTCCAGGTAGAAATGTGCATCTAAATTTCAGAAGAGGGGTCAGGACTAGAGTTATCTAGTTATCTGTTGGAACTATTGGAATAAATGAGACCATAAAGGGAAGGGACTTATAGAGACAAGAGAGAAGGTGAAAATGGGCAAGTCTTGGGATATGTCAATATTAATGGGGCAGGAGGTGAGAAAGGGGTTCAAATAATTAGGAAGAAGGTGAGAAGAATGCATTGTCTTGACATCAATAAAGCATTTATTGTCATAATTCACCAAGTGAGATGATATTGTCTTTGCCCTTGGGAAACTTATTAATAATGGAGACAAAAATATATAAACACACATGACAAGAGTCTTCATTTCTTTGCTTTTGTTTACTTATTGAAAAATATCAGTCCACCAAGAATGCACTGTAGCTTTTGTGCACTCTACAAATGACACAGAATAAACTGTCACCAACTCTAATATGTGGAAGGGTTGGCCAAATATTTTACTTTATCTTTATATTTAGAAAATTACCATCAACATGTTTTTGTTTTCTAGCTATTACTATGACAGCAAAAGAGCCTAAATGACTTTGGGTTCTATTAACATACAATGAAATGTTTACTCAGTGAATTTCTAAATATGAACTTTATGAGAAATTATTCCTGAATCATCTATTTGCTGGAGGCAAACTGTTTTTCTTGGTTGCATAAAGTGTAATTTTTAAGAGTGAAAGAAATTTGACCACGGAGAGAAATGTTGGAAAAGCTTAATTTGTTGTAACTGGATATTAGAATCTTAGTATTTATAGCTGGAAGGGACCTGGGAGACCATCTAGTTCAGTCCTCTCAGGAATCTGAGGGGGTCAAGTGACTTGCCAAATGTCACCTAGGTGACATGGCCAACATTGGAACCTATGTGTTCTCACTCCGTATCTGGTACTCTCACTTCAACGTTGTCAATACGATCATGGTCACTCGCACACTTTGAACTTCAAAGCAATGATAACAGCAATACCAACAAGAAGATATTCATTAAGCACTCACTATGCTAAATGCTGGAGATGCAAAGGCAAGCAAAAACAATTCTTGCCTTCAAGGACTGATTTCACGATAAGCAAACAGCTATGCACAAACAAGACATAGACATGAGTTGGAGATAATTTCAGAGGAAGGCTCTAGCATTGAAGGGGACCTCAAAAGACCTCTTGCAAGCTAAATGAATACCAAGCTGTCACTCAGAGAGACTTTGCTGTGGAAATGTATATTCATGGAAGAACTCTTCATTTTTGGCTGGGTGAGGTTGGAAATAGCTAATGAAATGCATTCACTCACGAATCTTTTACTTACAATCCAAAGTTAGATTTGAGTAGACCATGCGTCATTATGTAGTGGAAAAAGGAGTCAGGAGTCAGGAGTCTAGTGGAGTTCCAGTACCTGGTTCTGCCTTGGGACTTCAAGCAAAGCAAGACTGCTCTGGGACTTTATTTTCTCATCTGTAAAATTAAGGGAGGTGGAATAATTAAACTCTAAGGCCCTTTCCACCTCAATATCCCATGATTCTATGCTCCCTCACTTTGGAGTTTTGAGCACCAATGAGATAGCATAAGATGGATAAGAAAAAAGGGAAAATGAGAAAGGAAGTGAAGAAAGAGGATAGAAAGAAAAAAGAAAGGAATGTTCCAGGGCTGCATGTACCCCCTCAAAAGTGGGGGGAATTAATTGAAGGCCACTGGAGGAAGCAAAGTCTAGTTATCTGTGTACAGGGGTCATTTGGCAGTGTGTGTGTGTGTGTGTGCGTGTGTGTGCGTGTGTGTTTCAAGTGCACCTTGGTAGACTATGAGATTCCTAAACTGCTCAAAGGGAAGGAAGTCACACAATCCTCAGGAAGGTGTCAGCACTTTCTAAAGTTCTTACCCAGGAGCAAGGCTCCAGTCATCCTGTTCTAGCTATGGATTGGAAAAGGAGAACCCAGATGTTTCTTCCTGCTGTTTCCACCAATCTCAATCATTGCTTTTTTCTGTATTCAAAAACACCATTTTGGGGGGCTGTTTCATGAATGATTGAACAACTTCCTTTGGTCCATCAAAGGATCTCAGAATTGGAAGAGACCCCAGAGGCCATCTAGTCCAATCCATATCTGAATAAGAATCCTCTTTAAAATATGCCTTTCCAGCTTTTGCTTGAAGACCTCTAGAAAGGGGAGCTCGCTACTTACTTCCTGAAGTTAGTCTCTTAAAAAAATGGGTGTACATTTTCATCCATCTCCAGCACAAACAGATGAGCTATGCTGAGGTAAATGCCATTTTAGTGCTTGTTGTTTGACTAAGTTCCATGCCTTCTCACCTATGTCCTTCACTATGAAATTCTAGATTGCTACATTCATTCATTCAAAAAGTACTTACATTGCATACTGTTGCATAATATTCTACCAGGTGCCATGTTAGATCAAAGAAGTATAAAACATAATTTCTTCCCTCAAGGAGACAAGATAAACTCACACGATTCTTAATCTCTTGACTTCATACCTTTGCACTGGCTGTTGCCTGTGCCTGGAATGTACTCCACCTTCACCTTGACCCTTGGAAGCCCTAGTTTTCGAAAAGACTCCATTTAAATGCTGCTTTCTGCTAGTAACTTTTCCTGATCCCCAGAACTACTACTACCTTGCTTCCAATAACATAAGCAATATTTATATATCATATAATAATATTATTATGGATATTATTAGTATAATAGGAATATTCTCTGAATGATGATATAATTATATATCTTACATGTTATTAAGTGTAAACATAATTATATTTAAGATAATATATTGTATAATCATATATATAGAATATAATATAAAAATAAATTATAAAATATTAGATAATGAATAGTTTACAATATGAATATTATGTGTGAATAATATGAATGTTATTAATATAATTATATGACTATATTATTTATATAATATTTGCATATGTACATGCTGTCTCTGACAAAATGTAAGCTTCTTATGGGGAGGGACTACTTTCCTTTTGTCATCCTAACTCTCATATCTAGCAGCCTTCTGGTGGTGGGGTAAATGAGGATGTGGTCTTAGGAATGTCACATGCTATAGAGAGCTAAAGGAGAATGACAAATGAGAAAAGGCCCTTGGATCTGACAATAAGGAGATGTTATTGGCGATCATGGAGAGTGAAGCTTCAAGAGTGGTAGAAATAGAAACCAAATTGTGAGAAGCTGAGATGACTAGTAAGAAAGAAGTAGTGGATGCAGTCCTCTCTTTTGAGAAGTCTAGCAGCTAAGAGGAGAGAAAGAAAGTGGTAAGAGTAACAGAGAGGAGAGAAATGGGGTAGAAGAAAGAAGAGTGAATATTTTCAAGGTAAGGAAGACAAACGCATTTGCATATTTACCTATAGAGTATTGGAATGGTACTCAAGCAAAATGACGACACGACCTCATTCTTCCTTATGGAAAGTATCTTATTGGACTCTGCCTGGATTATAGAATGATGTCCTGTTAATAGGGTATTGCCACAACTTCGAATTGTCCTTTTTTTAGATTTCATAAATGTGTAATTGTGAGGGCATATTAGCTAAAGCTAACAATGATCCTTTGATTAGAATATCTGAATTGTATAAACTCAAATCACTTTTAAATGGATTTATTTAGAGGACAACTAAGAAGTTACATTAAAAAACCAAACGTTTATTAAACATCTATTATGTGCCAGGTACTGTACTACACACTGGGGATGTACATATGAGCAAAAATAGTCCCTGCCTTCAAAAAGCTTAAAAAATAAATGAAGTTCTTTAAAAAGAAACTTCACAAAAATAAAATCTTATTAGAATTAGCTGATTTTCAACCTACAAATGAACTTGTTGCGTTGCAATTTTGTTTTTTTTTTCAAATATTGCTTGAAATAGGTGGATTATTGGCTAGTAAAACTTTTAGTTGTATAGGCATGCTCCACTGAATAAATGCAATATATAAAAATCAGAATTCACAAAAAAATAGTAATATGGGCGGAAATATTTTACAAAAGAATGAACAACAGATTATCTTAAATAATGATCTTTGTTGATGGATTTATAATGAATTTATTTCTCCTTCCTCTCTTATTTGTAGATGTAAAGAACTATGGTAATGCAACACTGAATATATTATTGATTTGGTTGATATATTGGTTAGTTTTACTGAGCTGTTTCTCTTCTTTTTAATTTTTTTTGTTCAAATTAGAGATGACTCTCTGAGAAGGGTAGGAGAATGATACATTGGGAAATGAAAGGGATAGAAAAGCAAAAGATAATGATTAAAAAGTTAAGTATATGTAATTTTGTCAACAGAACTTGACATACACAAATTTTTTCCATAATATTTATCAGGAAGATTAAAGTGCATATACACAGAGAATTTTGTTGAAATGGGGGAATTTAATCTATAATCAGAGTCAGTTTTATGTAGAGGAATAATGAGTGACTGCCTATATGGTATGTTTTGCAGGTTTTCCATTACAACAACCCTCCCCCTCACCCCCTTTCTGTTGAGACAATGTGGTGTGATGAAATGAACATGATTTGGTGTTACAGGAGACCTGGGTTCTAATCCTGTTTCTGACACCCAGTAACTGTGTGACCATAATAAGTTGCTTCTCTTCTCTGAATTTCACTGACTTCAAACGTAAATCAAAGATAACATCTGGAATACCTACCTTACACTATTGTCAAGCGGATCAAAGGTGATACTATATATGAAATGCTATGTAACTGTCACAATTATGATTTCGAAAATGCATTGTTACAGGGAGTAATTGTATGGTCTTTTCCCATGTTAATTTGTTGATACCAGGAAGGCTTAATGTGATGATGAGGGAATCAGAGGGGCAGGGCTCCAGGGAGTTTCTCTTTAGATTAGGCAGATGGGCAAGGTTCAAAGACCTAGCTGAGGACTGATGTTGTGAACTAAGGGAAGCTAACAGATTTTGGTGGCGGGAAAGTTTTTGCTTAGTCATAGCTCTGGAAGGCTTGGGATAACAGGTTGTTTTGTTCAGTTGCTTCTAAGGGAGGGAGGGCACCCTGAAGGCAGAGTCAACTCAGGGAGCCACTGGGCCCACTCTGTAGGGGTTTCTATTATTTTTCTTATTTTTATCTTAAGGCACTTGCCCAAGGAAAAACTCCTCTTAAATTTAGAATGGATCAAACAGAAAATGATGACTACATAAGACAACAGGAAATACTAAAACAAAGCCAAAAGGCAAAAAGAAGAAAAAGAAAATATAAGGTATCTCATAGCAAAAAACAACTGACCTGGAAAACAGACTGAAGAGAGATCATTTAAGAATTAATGGAATATATGACAGCCATGAACAAAAATGAATCTAGATATCATATTTCAAGAAATCATAAAAGAAAACTGACTAGATCTCTTAGAACCAGAGGGCAAAATGGAAATAGAATCTATTGATCATCTCCTAAAAGAAACTTCAAAATTAAAACTGTCAGGAAGCTCATGGCCGAAATCCAGAGCTTCTGAATCATAATAAAAAATATTGCAAGCAACCAGAAAGAAAGAATCTAAGTGCAGAGGAACCACCATCAGGATTACACACAACTTAGCAGCCTCTAATATAAAAGAGTGAAGAGTTTGAAATATGATATTCCAGAAGGCAAAGGATATGTGCCTA